>NW_007247254.1:9703-13659 GCF_000164805.1 Carlito syrichta | reverse complement strand
CGACAATTTTAAAATAAAAACATTTAAAAGTTTAAAAAAATGTGGTGCTTAACTGCGAATCTATAATAGGACATGTTGATCTAATTATGGTGATTGCATTGAACCTAGTTGATTCAAAATTATACACAATGTTTTCTGCCCGTTTCTCTCTCTTGTATGCTTGTGTTTACACACGTGTTCTTCTGTAAAATTCCCAAATGTCTACTGGTACATTTGCTGGAAGTAAACATTTAGAACAATATAGACTTATCATGCTTTCCCAAGGTAAATAATTCATTGGTTTTTTTCTTTTTTTTTTCTTTTTTTTTTGAGTTGGAGTCTCACTCTGTCACCCCGACTGGAGTGCAATGGCCACTCCCGGCCACCACAGCCTCGACCTGCTGGGCTCCGAAGATCCTTCCGCCTCAGCCTTCCGAGTAGCCGGAATTACAGGCACGCGCTACCACGCCCGGCTGAGTTTTTGATTTATTGTAGAGATGAGGTCTCGCTGCCCAGGCGGGTCTCAAACCCGCGGACTCAGGTAATCCAATCACCTCAGCCTCCCAAAGGCGCGGGATTACAGGCTGAGCCACCAAGTCCGGCTCATTGGTTTTTTCATATGAAAAGACTTTCATGTGAGATTACCAAACATACATTCAATCTGATTTATCATCCGATTTTCTTCTACGTTTGATTTGTTCTACAAATCCTTTTAAAGATACAGATTCAGTCAGGCTATATTACTGTTTAATGGATAACAATAAGTCCCCAGCATCTGAATGATAAAACTCAAGGTTGCCATACATTGACTCGCGCAAGAATTCTCTCACTTTACCAATGTTTCACTTTCCAAGCTTCACCTTTTACTGTTTCTTGCCATGTACTAGATTAGTCTAGCCCCAAAGGCTTCACGTTTTCCTGGAACAGTTTTGAGCTCGTTTACATGCCTGTATTTTTGTTCATGATGTGGTTTCTGCCAATAGTTAGATATAGATAGGTAGGTAGATAGATAAATAGATAAATTAGGAAAAATAATTTTTTAAATGTTAGGGCATATGAAGACATGATACATTTTAGAAGTAGAATTTAAACCCAGATACACTTGACTTCAAAGTTCGTGCCTTTTCCACTGCATAAAGCTGGCTCTTTGAATTTGATTCCATACATTTAAAAAGTTTTATAATTTCTTTAGAGTCTGTTTTTAATTTCTCTTCTAATTATGATTTTCTATTCTGTAATCATAAATGCAAAAATTTTTAGACCGGCTATTTGTTTCTGTAGGAAGTACAAATAATAACAATAATTTAAGACTTTAAGTGCTTAATCTTTTATACATTCATTTAGCTGTGCCTCAAACCTTAATTAGATATCCGCTTAGGTCAGGTTCTCAAGAAGTAGACCCTGAAACAAAGATTCATATACACGTGACTCATGAAGAAAATTCTCTTGAGAGAAACCATCAAGAGAGAAAAGAAGAGGATAGAAAAGAGAGTGAATGAAGTAAGGACCCCTTTCAGGTGCAGTCTCAGCCTCAGCCTGGCCCTTCAGGAAGGTGGAGAATGTAAATTATGCCTCAGAACCCCAATAGAGACTTTTAACTGCTATTTGTCAATCATTTCCTAGCAACCACAGGATCAGGGGATGTTAATTGCTAGAGAACTCTGGCTTCCTGGACAAAGCAGGCCAGGAAGTCCGAGTGAGTTTCCCAAAACTGAGTTGTAGGTACAGATCATTAGAGAAAATACACATTGAAACTGGAGAATGAGCCGGGCTCGGTGGCTCAGCCTGTAATCCTGTGACTTTGCGAGGCCGAGGTGAGTGAATTGCCTGAGCCCGAGGGTTCAAGACCCACTTGGGCAACTTGGAGAGACCTCATCTCTACAATAAATCAAAAATCAGCCGGGCATGGTAGCGCGTGCCTGTAATTCCGGCTACTCGGAAGACTGAGGGGGAAGGATCGCCGGAGCCCAGCAGCCCGCTCCCGGCCACTGCACTCCAGTCTGGGCGACAGAGTGAGACTCCAACTCAAAAAAAAAAAAAAAAGAAAGAAAGAAAGAAACTGGAGAATGGCACATAGAAAAAGGATAATCAGTGTCCATTTCAAAATCTGATACTATAGTAAGGAGTTAGAGATCTGGAAATGAATTAAACACATCACCTGCTTTCAAAGTGCTATCTTAAAGTTGGAGATTAACCTGTTAAAAAAATGGACTCAAATACAATATGATAAGTACTACATTAAAATATATATAAAGTGCAAGGCACTCACAGATTAAGGGATGATTAATTATTGAAGCTTTATCAAATATTTTACTAAGATAACAAAGGATCTTATTACTAAATAGAATCAGAGAGCTTAATTAGTATCAAATATTTAAGGATGCAAGCAATCACAAGGCACAAGGAAAGGAGAAATTTAGAAAGCCAAAACAGCTTTCTAGTACATTCCAGCTGAATCAACACTCACTTTAACCAGATTAACATATGAGACCTCTAAGTAATGCAGGTAACTGCATACTCACACAAAAGGGGCTGTTTTGAACATGGAAAACTTCCATCCCTATAGTCTCATAGTTACATAGCTTACATGACATTTTCCCAGGACCCATGCCCCTTAACTACATAGTTTCTAGTTTTATTCATCATGAGCAAACCTTAACAGACACTGTACATTCTGCCAGAAGTCTATAGACCAGGACTCTCTTACTAGCAAATACCGTTAGTATCTTTGCCAAGAATTCTGTCATTACCACATTTACCTGGAGATTTGACCGAGTCTCCTTGTTTCTTTCCTGGGCAGCCCACAGCAAAAGGAGAGAATGAGATGAAGTGCTGCTGCTAATGATTTTCTTCTCATTTACATTCTTGTTGAAGTTTTCATTTTAATTGAATCTTAAAACAAATAGTTGTTTTAGTAGATAGCTAGGTAGAGAGGTCATCACAGGAGGTTAGATGATAGAGGATTTATATCATAAAATGATCATGCTCCCAAAACTAATAAATAAATTGCCAAAATTCTAATGAGAATCAAAGTAGAGATTGTCAGTCGATGGTGAAGACTTCATTTTTTTTTTTAATTTTGATACTGGAAAAACTATAATAATATTCTTACACCAAAAGTAGCAAGACATATTATGAAAGACAAGATAATTAAGGATCTTGTCTTTCAAAATTTAATAATGTACTATAAAACCACTGAATTTAAAAAAACCATGATATTGGCATAGAAAGATAAAAATAAATCAATGGAATACCGTAAAGAATACAAAAATAAATCCTGGGATTTAATATATGATAAATGTAACACTTCAACACTATAAGGAATAGATAGCGTATTTAATATATTGTTCCTGGACAGTAATCTATGAATCAAGGAAAAACAAACTTGGACATCCATCTTATTATCATGTAAGAAATAAATTTTAGATGACTAAAACTGATATATACATTATTTTTAACAAAAGATATTAGTAATATATAGCATAATTAACATACATATTTTAAAAATTTGATGTGACAAAAGGTGTCATGAACAAAAGTATAAGTTAAACAATAGATCAGTAACTATACTTGAAATTTATGTGACAAAAAGATAATGTCCATTATTAAAAGAACACTTTTAAGCTAATTGGTTACATCTTGTAGATAAAAGGAAATCAAGTAATTATCTTGGAAAACTGGAAAATAACTGAAAGAATTAAATATTTATCTTGCTTTCCCGTGTGAACTGAACTACTTAAAGGAGTATCCTATTATTAGCTGACAAATAAAACAATGATAAAAATTACTCTCAATCTTTCACAGCCTCTAATGATATTGCTAACATTAAAAAGTAATGATAACAGACAATATGTGCCTCCTGATTAAGAAAAATTAGACTCAGCTGGGCTTGGTGGCACAGCCTATAATCCTGCACCTTGAGAGACTGAGGTGAGTGGATTGCCTGAGCCCGTGGGTTCGAGACCCGCCTGGGCAAC
>NW_007247254.1:0-9628 GCF_000164805.1 Carlito syrichta | reverse complement strand
GTGGCCACTGCACTCCAGTCTGGGTGACAGAGTGAGACTCCAGTTAAAAAAAAAAAAATTAGACTTTACTTACACTCTTGCCAAAAAAGACCAAACTAAAGTCAGACTTCTGGATTGAGCTGTCAATTTGTCAAATTTACAGAGAACAAAATAACTATTTGAACTACACTATAAGTTGGTAGTCAGCATAGAAATGACAGATTTTTTGAAAACCACACATCAGTTGGACAGAGTTCTTCCACAGAAAAATATGAATAGTCTGATATCTATTTTTAAGTTAATCTGTAATTTATGTTTTCTCCCTAAGAAAACCCCAAGTCACTTGGACTCACTGTTGATCTCTACCAAATATTTAAAGAATATCTAAAGAAGAAGTAGCACTAATCATACACATAATTAGTGTGTCATAAAATGGGAAGAGGAAATATTTTTCAAATCTTTTTATGAAGCCAGCATACCCTTGTTGCCAAAACCTAATCAGGACATTAAGTGAAAGAAAAATGATAGGACAAACTCCCTCATGAACAAAAGAAAAACTTAAACAAAATATTAGGAAACACAATCCAAGAGTATGCAAAAGACTATTTTCATAAGACACATAATGGAGTTTTGGTTAAGGAGTAACTGCTTAAATGAAGTGGTCTCATAAGATTATAATGGAGCTGAAAATTCTAACTACTTAGTGACATTTTGCCTATCATGATGTCATAGCACAATGCATTACTTATTGTCTGTGGTGATGCTAGTGTTAACAAACCTGCGTGCTGCTGGTCATAAAAAAGAATAGCAGATACAATGATGTACAGTACAAAATACTTGATAATGATAATAAATAATGACGTTCCTGGTTTATGTATGTACTATACTATGCCTTTATTGTTTCAGAGTTTACTCCTCCTATGTATGATAAAAAGTTAGGATGCAGAGCCAAGATGCCAATGTGGGGCCGCAAATCGGTGCCAGTCTCACCTAACAAGACAGAAAGTAGGAATTCTGCTACTGATAGACGGCAATACCTTGTGCACTTTTGGATATGTTAACCATCTTGGACACAGCAAAGTTCTCTCTGAATGTTGAAATCCAGAAAGCCATGGCAGTCACAAGATTCTGGGTGCCCCACCACCTACCCTGCACCAGGCATACAAAGAAAAGAAAGATCTGTTATAATAAGGAGAGGGATAAGTGATTACAAGATGCTTTGAATCAGTTCATCCCCTCCCAACAATGCATTAAATGTCAGTTTCACAGAGGAGGAAACCTGATTGGGATACAGTGGTGGGTGCCAGAGCCTGGGTGAAATGGAGAGCGGATCCTGCCTGGAGGGGCTCACCTGTGGGGTGAATCTGACTGACCCACCTGCCACCAGCACCTGGAGAAGCAACAGACTGGCATCTCTCTTGCAGGGCAGGGCAGAGAGTGGGCAGCCAGTTGCACATTAAAGGAGGCACTCTGAACACATTTGGAAGGGTGAAACTCCCTGCATCCAGTGGGGATCTCCTTGAACACACAGAGACTAAAAAGGCAGATGCAGGAATTTAGGCACCTTACTCCACCTGTGAGCAAGATGTGTATAGGAGCTAAGAACACACTGGGTGAGGGAGGGGGTGATTGATTCTGGGATTCACTGGATCAGTTCATCCCCTCCCCATTAGCCATCAGCCTTATGAAACAAGGGACTGAAAACTGGCCCTCCAGGATTTGCAGCAGGATAGAAAATCTGCAGTAACAAGAATCTGCCACAGGGCAGAGTTTCTCCCTCTCTCACTGAGTAAAGAGAAATCTGTCGCGTTAGGATCAATGAAGAAACTCAAGTAATTCTCAGAATTTTAATGGTACAGCTCACAAAAAAAAAAAACAACCATCAGAGCTCAACAAATGGAAATCCCTCAAAATGACCTGCCCCAATTGACAGTCATAGAAATCAGAGAATGGATGGCACAAATGAACAGGAATCAAGAGAAACATGAAACAAAACTCAAAGAAATCATGCAGGAAATAAAAGGGAAATTAGCCAACTTTAAAAAAGTCTTATTCTGAAACAATGACAATAAAGAGCTTCATCCTTGAGATCAATAACAAGGCAACAAGTATTGGGAACAGATTCATCCAAGTAGAAGAAAGACTCAGACCTTGAAGACCAAAACATGGAATATACACAGTCTGTTAAAAACATAGGGGGAAAAAAAAACTTCAAAATGAAGGAACAAAATCTCCAAGAGCTGTGTTACATTGTCAAAAAACTAAACCTATGCCTAATTGGTATCTGTTGGTGACCCGCACCGACCGAGGGGGGGTTAGGACCGCACCAGTGAGTCAGAATGGCGAGAAGAAACCACTCGGAGGCAGCTCTTCTGGGAACAGTCTGGCCAAGACTGAAGCCAATTTTATTCAAGCCTTTTCCAACTTATATACCATTTTCTATAATCTCCAGCATGTGACAATTACTTGCTGGGGGCGTACAAGTTCATTGATGTGTAACGTGCTTTACAAATCATGTATCACAAGACCATCACAAGACTTTCAAGTTCCCAGCGAACAATTACAATTCCATGATGTATGAATCACAGGTGCACAATTTCAATACAGATTGTTCAAAATGTTTTCCACTATGTTCAATAAATCATTCATATTATACTCTATGTTCTAAACCCTGATTAAAAAACTTTCCAAGTTAACTCTAAGTTCAATCCAAGTTCACTAACTTCTAATATTTTTAACGATTAATATTATCAACTTAACACTATACTATAATCTATAAGTTTACTTAAATGGCTTAATTTTATTACCTTAATTTTATGCTATTTTATTTTATAATTCTTATAACCTACTACATTTCTATACTGCCCTATGATTATATATTAATTACCTATGAACTTATCCTTAACCTAAAATTTTATCACAACTTCTATAAATTTCAAATATCTAAACTATTGTCTTTTATACTTTATTAATTACTTATCTTATAATACCATGTCTAAATTCTAATACAACTATTATTCTACTGTTATCTATTACAAACCTTATCATTAGCACTAAGTATAAAAATTATGAACTTACTCTATGTTCTATAAAACTTAATTCAATAACATTTTAACCTAAAACCTAAATCTGATTGCCTATTGTGTGGAGACTACCTATGTCTCAAAACCTGCCATGCCACTTAGAACAATAAACTGCACAGTTGCCATGATGATAACCAGGGGTTGAAGCAAGCTGAGAGTTTCTGCACGTACAAAAACCAAGAACGTTGTGCTTGACCAAAGGCAACATAACAAAACTATTATCACAGTTATAACGTCTAATCTTAACCCCAAGTGAAACTACATACTGGAACAAAGGCTAATCAAATCAATCAGTTTACCAAGAAATAACAGCTAAAAATCTTAAGAAGAAAAACAGTTTAGAAAGAAAAAGAGATATAAAATAATTCTGCTGTGCATTTTTCATTGGATATGATAAGATTTTATTTTAGACTGTCACTTCCTAATATTGAAAATTCTGTTGTCTTATAATACACTGGTTACTATTCATATGCACGCACTTGATGTTATATCCTTGTCTCAGAGGCGACCTTCTGAATAGGCCTTCATAGGCTTCAGCTGTGTAGCTATATATGTTGGCTCCCAACAGGTATCCTCAAAGCAGAAAGGAAAAATGAGAAGTCATTCATGAGAACTTCCCCTATCTTGCTAGAGAGTCGACCATCCAAGTGCAAGAGAGTCAGAGAATCCCTGCAAGATATTACATGAGAAGACCATCACCAAGATACATAGTAACCCATCTCCAAAAGAAAGCATGAAATAAAAAAATCATAATGGTAGCAAGACAGAAGTGTCAGACTACCTAGTGGGGGAAGTCCATCAGAATCACTCCAGACTTATCTGTGGAGACACTACAAGCCAGAAGAAATTGGATTTAAAATTTTAGTGTTCTTAAAAATAAGCAATTCCAACCAAGAATTTTCTACCAAGCCAAGCTAAGTTTCATTAATGTTGGAAAATTAAATTATTCCCAGGCATCCAGTCTCTAAGAGAATATACCACCTGACACACCAGCCCTTCAGGAAATGCTTAAGAAGGTGTTGAGCACAGAAAAAGAAAGAAAGAAAGAAAAGAATGGTCATGCATATCACAAATGTACAGGCAAACATAGAGCTAACAGAGCATGCAGGGTACCCACAAAAAAGAATATACATACATATCTATAAAGGCAAAAGTTAAAAAAAAAAAAGAAGCCCCCTAAGTGCCCTATGACAGGGACAAATTCTCACATATCAATAATCAACTTGAATGTAGATGGATGAAATGCACCACTGAAGAGACACAGAATAGACAACCGAATTAAAAATAAAAAACATGATCAACAATCTGCTGCCACCAGGAAACTCTCTCACCACAAAAAACACCCACAACTCAAGACTGGAAGCTGGAAAATGACCTTTCAGGCAAATGGAAAGTATTACATGCACATATCAAGAAAACAGAAAGATCACAAGTAGTCAGTCTAACATCATACCTAAGGGAGCTTGAAAGGCAATATCATCTAAACAAAATCATGGACTTCACAGCAAATTGGATGGAGTTGGAGACCATCATATTTAGTGATCTGTCACAGCAACAAGTAACTGAATACCATGTATTCTCACCCATAAGTGGGACTTAAACATTAATCACATTAGCACAAGAGAGGGATCAGCAGTTACTGGATACTGCCAGGAGCTTGTAATGACACAAAGGTACCTGGCCACAAGCCAGGGGAAATGAGGGCCTGTTGTAGGCCCAAATGTCACCTGCATGCAGCCTACTTAGGTAGTTAATCCTTTCTTGTACCCCACATCTGTATAATAGAATAATTTTTTAAAAAAATAAAGTTTAACTATAAAACAGCCTCAGTCATGTCCTTCAGGAGTATTCTAGCTCTACATGTTATGGCCTCTGAATATCTCAAGAGGTGGAGGTTTAAGACAGTGATATTGATGGTCCTAGCCTTGTACAGGTCTAGGCTAATGTGTGTGTTTGCAGTTTAATTTTTAACAAAATAACTAAAAAGTAAAAAAAATTAAATTAAAAAGTTAAAAATAGAGAAAAGCTCATGGAGTAAGGATATACTGTAAAGAAGAAAATATTTTTGTATAGCTTACAATGTGCTTGCATTTTAAGCTGTGCTATGATGAAGAGCAAAACAATTCTTAAAAACTAAAAAAATGCATAGTAAGCTAAGGTTAATTTATTATTGAAGAAATAAATTTTTAAAATAAATTTTGTGTAGCCTAAGTATGCTTATATAAAATACCTATATAGTTAAGTATTGTTTTGGCTATTCTTGGTCCTATACATTTCCATATTTATTTTAAAGTCAACTCAACCATTTCAAAAATATCTGTTTAGATAGCATTGACTCTATAGAACAATATGAAAAGAATGAACATTAAAGTATTGTTTATATAGTCTACAGTACTATGTGGTAATGTTCTAGACCTACTCACTCACTCACCACTCACTCACTGATTCACCCAGAACAACTTCCAATCGTGCAAGTTCCATTCATGGTAAGTGCCCTATACAAGTATGCCATTTAAAAGCTTTTTTTATTCTGCATTTTTATGGTACCTTTTACTTACTGAGATATGCTTACATACACCAAAACTTAATATTGTATTACAATCGCCTTCGGTATTCAGTGCAGTCACATGCTGTATAAATGTGTAGCCTAGAAGCCGTAGGCTATATCACATTGCCTAGGCATGTAGTAGACTATACCATCTAGGTTTGTGTAAGTATACTCTATGATGTTTACACAACAATGAAATTGCCTAACAATACATTCTTCAGAATGTATCCCCATTATTAAGTGATGCATGACTATACTCTATATTGACCCAGTTTGATATTATTTCAGTAACGTAAGTTTGGTATAATATTAGAAACATGAACATAATAAAAGAGAAACATCATATATGTTATCAATTTTAATCATATAATTGTTTAAATAATAATGAAAAATATTTAATAAGTTAACACTATTCATGATAAAAAAATAACCACTAGAAATAGGAGAGAACCTTCTTAATTTGATAAAGGGTATATATCAAAATCTTGTAACTAATACAATCCTTAATGGTGACAAAGATGCTTACTGTCATCACTTTGAGTCAATGTTGTGCTGTATGTTCTAGTCAGTAAGAAATCTAATCAGCAAGAACAGGAGTAAGGAGATAAAAGGATTGGAGGAAATCAATGAAACTTTTTAATTAAAGAAATGTCATTATCAACATAGAAAATCTAAAATAATTCAAAGGAAAATTATCAAAATTAATTTAACCTAGCATTCAAACATGTTTCAATTTACAGAAAATAAAACTTGTCTAAAAAGTAGAAGACACAATTTTGAAAAGTTACAATTAAAATAGTATCACAAATATTAAATACCATGAAAAAAATAGTAAAGATGTGCATGAATTCTACAAAAAATAAAATGTTAATGAAGTTAAAAAACTGAATACATGAAAAAAATGAAACTTCAAGAGTTAGAAGAATAATACTGTAGTGACGTCAATTCTTTCCATATTGTTCTATAGAGTCAATACTATCTAAACAGTTATTTTTGAAACTGATGAATTGACTTTAAAATAAATATGGAAATGCATAGGGCCAAGAATAGCCAAACAATCTTGAAGAAGAACAAAATGGGAGGACTTACTTTATTAGATATTAAAACATAAAAATCTATTATAGCAATACAGAATGTGGTATTGGTGAATACACCAGAATAAAAATGAGTCTGGCCAAAAGAGAATGGCTAAAATGTAAAGTCTGATAATAAAAGTTTAGAATGTCCATAGAGCAACTATAATCTTCAAATGTTATCGATAGGAATATTACTTATCAAAACCCTTTTGGAAAACTAGTAGCATTTAATAAAGCTGAACTATGTCTACTCAATGACCCAGCAACTTCATGCCTAGCTTCATACCCAACAAAATATATGTACAAGTGCACAAAAAAATACACAATAGTTTTATAGAAGAATTTTTTGCCTATATGAAAAAAATTGTATTTATGACAAAACAATAGTGGCAAAATAATCTTTTCAATACATAGTGGTGAATTAATTTTTCTAAAGGAAAACATGTAATCTTATTCCTACCTTGTATAATCACAGACTATAGAGGTGATATAGAATACAGATAAAAATACAAAATGCAAAACAATAAAGCTTCCAGGGGATAACAGAAAAGTATCTTATGTCCTGGGAATTGTCAAAATCTCCAAGCAGAACACAAAAACACAAGCCATAAAAGAAAACATCAATACATCAAATTATATTAAACTTAGGAAATTCCGTTAATCCTAAAATACCAATAAACACCATTAAAAGAGTGAAATGGAAATTAATAGAGATAAAGTAGACATCTGCAATACACTCAACAAAAGAATTTTAATCTTAATAGATAAACAAATTCTTGAAATTAATGTACCGAAAAAGGCAATCCACAGTAATGAATAAAAAGAATTCAATAAAATTTTGCAAAAGAGACTATCCAAATGGCTAACATTAAAGGGTGTTCAAATTAATTCACCATTATAAAAATCCAAGTTAATACCATAATGATATAACACGACATACTCATCAGAATGGCTAAAATTTAAAGTCTGATAATGAAAGTTTAGAATGTCCATAGAGCAACTATAATATTCAAATACTGATGATAGGAATATTATTTGTTAAAACCATTTTGGAAAACTAGTAACATTTAATAAAGTTGAACTATGTCTACTCATTAACCCAGCAATTTCATGCCTAGCTTCATACCCAACAAAAATATATGCATAAGTGCAAAAAAATACACAATAGTTTTATAGAAGACTTTTTTGTAATAGACAATGACCCAGAACAACCCAATGTACAACAGCAGAAAAAATTACTTACAGTTTATTCAGAATAGGAATACAACATAACAAAAGTTGCAAACTACGACCTGCAGGTCAAATACAGCCCACTGCCTGTTTTTGTAGATCAAGTTTTATTGGAATACAGTCCATTCATTTGTTTTTTATATTGTATGTGACTGCTTTTTTGCTACATAGGCAGAGTTGTTAGAACCATAATAGAGATCCTATGGCCTGAAAAACACAAAATATTACTATCTGGTCTTTAGAGATAGAGTTTTCCAAGCCCTGCTATATAGAAGGAAATGAATGACCTGAAGCTGCATACAATCACATGGATAAATCTCACAAACACAAAGTTGAGCCAGAAAAACTTGAAAGCAAATATGTGCATGGTTTATAGTTCAGTCCATTTAAAAAATGCAAAACTGACTTATGATTACAGAGGTCAGGATAGTAGCTACTTAGGAGAGAGGAGGTTCAGTTACAGCTGGAAATGAGCATGAGATGAGTTGCTAAAATGCTAGCAATATTTCATTTCTTCATCTAAATGTTGACCACATATCTTAACCCACTTGGGCTGCTATAGCAAAATACCTTAGACTGGGTAATTTATAAATGACATAAATTTATTTAAGAAGTTCTGGAGTCCAAGATAAAGGAGCCAGCAGATTGGGTGTCTAGCAAGGGTTCTGCTTCACAGATGCCACTTTCTTGCTGGGTCTTCACATGGTGTAAGGACAAAGGCTCTTGTATAAGGATATTAATCCTATTAATGAAGGAAGATCCTTCATGACCTAATCATCTCCCAAAGATCCCACCTCTTAATACCAACATCTCAGGGACTAGGTTTCAATGTATAAATTTTGAGGTATACAAATATTCAGACCTTTTCACTTTGTTGTTATTCACTGAACTGTGTATCGATAATATGTGCACTTTTCTCAGTGCATGTAAAGCTTCAACAAGACAGTTATTTTTATTACTAAAACAATTATAGCACAGGAGCAATAGAAAGTAAAGTGAGAAAATAACAGAACTTAAACATATGGAATAGGGTTCCCCCACTATCCAGTTCTTTCAGTAAACCATTTGACTTCTCTCTTCACACTTTTCTTTTTCTATCCACGAAATTTTCTCCTGATAAACTTGCTTTCTATATTATAGGCAAAATTGAGAAGGTTAAAAAGGATTTTGTATATGCAATGACCAAAGAATCTACCAATTTTACTACCGTTCACTGCCCATGAGCAATAGTTTGAAAGTAAATGTTCCTCATGTGCGCTGGTTATCATCCTCCTCACCCATTCCAGGACATTTCTCCTGGATTGTTCACTCTCTCTTTTGCATCATAAATCCCTCCCATATCATTTTTTGTTGTTATGATATATTCAGAATTAAACAAACTGTAATACTTGGCATCTCATGTCTTTCCAGATTCCTCTGCATCTCTTTACAGTAAAATCCTCGAGTTTTTAAAAGTTGGTATCTCCATTTCCTCTAGTGATTCTCCATGGAACCCACTTCAATTAGTCTTTGATTCCTCCCACTTTACCTAAAGTGCTCTGGTCAAGTCAGTGTTACCAACATGTTGCTAACCAATGGTCAATTATAATGCCTTCCATGACCAGACCTCTCATCAGCATTTTTGCCAGTAATTCATGGCTTCATTTTGAAAATGACTTTTGTTACATTATTACTCCAAAGAGTTTCTCTACTACTTTATTTGCAGTATGTCC
>NW_007247253.1:188305-190785 GCF_000164805.1 Carlito syrichta | reverse complement strand
CCTCTCTGCTTCCCACCAATATTGGCATTTCTCACTGCAAGGCCCACCAGTCCAACTCCTCACTCATAACTCAGGGAAACTCCAGGGCGGATAATGCAGCCCGACAAGCAGCTTTGGGATCCATCCCCAGCGTGGCCCAACAAGCAGCCTCGGGGTCCATCCCCGCTATGGCAGCTGTTACCCGCCCTGGTCCAAGCCATACGCCTCCCACTAATTCACCACCGCCAAACCCCCCCTCTATCTCCGACCTCATCCCATATCTGCACTCAATCTTCCATACCAATCCCGCTGCTCTAATGTCTTTCCTAAAAACTTCTTCACCCTCGACCCCCACCATATAAAGCTTATAAAAACCATTACCTCTCCATGTTCTATCTGCCAGCGAACTAATCCCCATACTCCCTTAAAACTGGGAACATTTCCCACGCATCAGGCCCGGGGTCAGCTTCCGGGTACGGACTGGCAGGTTGACTTTACTGTCATGCCCTCAGTTCGCAACATCAAATACCTCCTCGTCTTGGTCGACACCTTTTCTGGATGGGTAGAGGCATACCCCACCACAAACAAACGAGCAGCAACTGTAGGGTCCATCCTTGCCAATCACATAATTCCTAGGTTTGGTGTCCCTTTATCTCTCCAGTCTGATAACGGACCCGAATTTACCTCACGAGTGGTACAATCCCTAACAACCGACCTCCACATTAACTGGCATTTCCATATCCCATACCACCCACAATCGTCCGGAAAGGTTAAGCGAGCCAATTGCACCCTCAAAGACACTCTCACCACAAATATCCCTCGATAATCACAAATTATCCCTCGAACTCCATCGAGACTGGGTCTCCCTCCTCCCACTGGCCCTCTTCCGCATGCGAGTTCTCCAAAAAAAACTGTCCCAACTCTCGCCTTTTGAAGTGATGTATGGCCGTCCAGCGCTGCCCCCAGGAGTCCCCACTGCAACCCCTCTGACACCTAATCACATACTTTACCCCCTCTTGTCCTTCATTCGTTCCCACATTTGGGAATATCAAAACCTCCTCTTACCTGTCTTGTCCAAAGGTCAAATCCCACCTCCTCTTATTCCTGGACAATGGGTCTATTTTTCTGACCCGGAAACTAAAACTCACCTTAACCCAAAGTGGTCTGAACCTCTTCAAGTAGTTTTATCCACTCCCACGGCAGCAAAACTTATCACAGCCCAACGTCAGGTTACACCATGGATTCACATTTCCCGTCTTAAACCTGCCACCTCTCCTTCCTCACAATCCACCCATAATAATACTTGTCCACCTACGCACAGGTACACCTGCTCCAAGGTTCCAGAACAGCCACTCAAACTTTGCTTGTCCCGACTCGCCACCCACCCAAATCCAAATCCAAACAAACATCCTGGATACAACACAGAAAACTTGTGACCCTTGGCCCCTCTCCTTTCTTGGCCTGATTGCCATTCTACTTACTATATTACTCACCTGCTCAGTACCCACAAACTGGCCGCCTGCAGCAAAAATTCTGTTAGCTACTACCTATCTCTTAATTGTCACAAGCTTTGTTCTCATCAGATGCCTCCCTTAAAGACCAAAATAACCCCCGGTTTTACCTCCAGTTACGGTTTAGCCATATTCATACTAATAAGCCTAGCCAATAACTTTACAATATCATGGGGCATGGCTGATTGGACTTGCAACCGATGCGTCTCTGCAGAAAAACCCAGACTCTACCACTGATCCCCAGTATGTGCTATTATCAAAAATTTTCGTGCCAACTAGGAACACAAAAATACTGGGCCGCAACAATGTTAAGATACTTCCAAGCGGGCTGCCCAGGCAATAGGGGCACAGTCCACTGCTGGGAGCAAGACCCCCCACCAAAACCCCCAAACAAAATACCCCCTTGCCCCGCTGAATGTTCTAACTCCACTAATTGCTATATTTATCCTCTTGTCAGCGGCTCCATGTGTTTTTAGGTTTCTCCAATAGTGCCTGGCAGAGCTCTCTCGAATAACAGTCAACCAATTACTATTACAATCATACTCGCCCCTTCCATCCGAACCACCTCCAACCCCATACCAGCCTTAATTACTTAACAACTATCAACTCAGTTTTTATCTAATTTTTTCTTTTAGATATGTTCTCTTCCAGGTTCTCTATCTACCTCCACAGTCTGCTTCAAGACAGCTGGCTACTACCGCCCTCGTGCCCGCTGAAGGAGTGGCCAGAACAAGTCACCATTCTACATCTACAAGGGACCTTTATAGAGCTCTCGCCTTCAGAAATCTTCGCCTTCAGTACTTATCTCTGGGCTCTGTTCTGGTTGGTTCTGTGCCCTTCCCCCACGTCACCCCACAATGCCCAAATCCAGCAGGAAGCAGCCAGAAAGAATAAAGACGCCCCTTTCCCAAATAAACAGAAAAGGTGGGAATGAAAGGCACAGGGAACAGCCAGAAGGACGTCTCCCAAGATGGCACCAACCCTATAGGG
>NW_007247253.1:151848-188285 GCF_000164805.1 Carlito syrichta | reverse complement strand
AAGACCCTAAGATGGCTCTGGCTGGCACAGCCAGGCTCAGAGAGCACAGGCCGCCCCCTCTCAAAACCAATAAATACAGACCTCTCTCTCGCCCTCTCTCTCTCACTCCCCTTCCCACCAGGCGGTTACAGATCTCCTTCCCTCTCTGTAGCCGCTGCTCTAATAAATCTCTTGGCCTCAAAGGGTACTGAGTCTCACTGGCGCCATCGTCCTTCATTTGTCTCTACAAAAAAATATAAAAAACTGCTGGTTGTGGTGGCTCATGCCTGTAATCCCAGACTTTGAGAGGCGGAAGCGAGAGGATTGCCTGAACCCAGGGGTTTGAGACCAGCCTGGGCAACTTGGCGAGACCTCGTCTCTACAATAAGTCAAAAAATTAGCCGCGTGTGGTGGCATGCGCCAGTAGTTCCAGCTACATGGAAGGCTGAGGTGGAAGGATCGCCGGAGCCTAGCAGTTCGAGGCTGCGGTGGCTGACTGTGAGTGTGCCACTGCACTCAAGCCTGGGCGACAGACTGAGACTCCAACTCAAAAAAAAAAAAAAAACGTGCTGGCTGACTCTGAGTCCAGAGGTACCCCACAAAGGTCTAGTTGATGTATTTTTCTTTGTGCAGGAACACTTATTCACTGTAAGTTTCACCTTTCCTCCAAAGCAACCCCTGATGCTGTTGCATATAGGCTGTGACATCTGTAGCCACCGCCACATTCCCTCCAGGGCATGAATAGTTTTTCTCCAAAAAAGGAAGTGGGGGGGGGTGCTGTGGTATGGAAATCGACCTGTCTTTCAGTCGCCAACAGCACACTTCTTTCTGTCAGTTTCCCCAGGGCACCATCCTGTTCTGGTCCCAGTAACGCTCAGCTGCTCCCCTTGATACCGATAAATCAAAGGGACAGGGAATGGATAGAAAGTTTATTTCTGAGTTCAAATCCAGTGAACAGAGCCAGACTCCAGGTCTCTCTAAAATGGTTCTGCTCACCCTCCAGGCTTTTACAGTTCACTTTTTTCTTTTGAGTTGGAGTCTCACACTGTCGCCCAGTTTGGAGTGCTGTGGCATGCTCATGGCCACCTCAACCTCGACCTCCTGGACTCAGGCGATTCTTCCACCTCAGCCTTCCAAGTAGCTGGAACTACAGACATGTGCCACCACACCCGGCTAATTTTTTGATTTATTGTGGAGAGGAGGTCTCCCTAAATTGCCTGGGCAGGTATAGGTGTGAGTCACCATACCCAGCCCCCACCCCCGTTTTTTTTTTTTTTTTTAAGTTGGGGTCTCACTCTTGCCCAGGCTGGAGGCCCAGTGACATGCTCACAGCCACCGCAGCCTCAACCTGCTGAGCTCAGATGATCCTTCTGCCTCAGCCTTCCAATTAGCTGGAACTACAGGCATGTGCCACCATACCTGGCATTTTTTAAAAATTATTTATAATAGAGAGGAGGTCTCAACAAGTTGCTCAGGCTGGTCCTGAATCCCTGTACTCAGGCGATCTTTTCATTTCTGTCTCCCAAGTTGCTGGGATTACAGGCGTGAGCCACCACACCCGCCCCCCAAAATTTTTAAAAATTAGCTGGGCATGGTGGCACACACCTTTAGTCCCAGCTACTCAGGAGGCTGAGGCAGAAGCTTCACCTGAGCTCAGGAGGTCAAGGTTGCAGTGAGCCGTGATTGTGCCACTGCACTCTAGCCAGAGCAACAGAGTGAGAACTCAACTCAGAAAAGAAAGAAAGAAAAGAAATCATCCTATATGACCAAGTAGATTTGTCTGCCCCCTTCTTTTTTTTTTTTTTTGGCTCCTTTGGCATTTGGGGTCACTATCCTTTAATGGACCAGGGGGTTGGCACCCCAACCCCCATGCTAGTCACATGTATGTAATTCAACAAAGAAAATTTCCTTGCCAACCAATATTATTAACACAACGAGAAGAAAAAGATCTAAAAAAAACCACAACTAGAATCAACAACAACAAAACCTAATCCTATAAAAAATATAGGAGTTTTTTCACCCTATATTTTCTTTTTCTTTGAGTTGGAGTCTCACTCTGTCGCCCAGACTGGAGTGCAGTGGCCGCTACTGGCCACTGCAGCCTCGACCTGCTGGGCTCCAGCAATCCTTCCACCGCAGCCTTCCGAGTAGCCGGAATTACAGGCATGCACTACCATGCCCGGCTGACTTTTTTATTTATGGTAGAGATGAGGTCTCGCCAAGTTGTCCAGGTGGGTCTCGAACCCGTGGGCTCAGGCAATCCACTCACCTCAGCCTCCCAAAGCGCAGGATTACAGGCTGAGCCACCGAGCCCGGTTCCCCCTATATTTTCAAACAGCTCTACGGGACTTTGACAAAGCTACAATTAGAAACAAATTCAAAGTAGGAAATGCTTTCATTATTAAACAAGCAGGAATGAAAGTTACTGTATTGAGCATGTAGTTCAAGAAGTTAGAAAACAAAGCACCTTGAAGGAAATCCTGAAAAAGAAAATACAAAGATACACATTTTTAAAAAGAATTCGAATCTCAGCACTTTGGGAGGCAAAGGCGAGAAGATTGCCTGAGATCAAGGGTTTGAGATCAGCCTGAGCAACATGGTGAGATCCCGTCTCTACAATAAATAAAAAAAAATTAGCCGGGCATGGTTGTGTGCACCTGTAGTTCCAGCTACTTGGAAGGCGAAGTGGAAGAATCGCCTGAGTCCAGCAGGTCAAGGCTGAGGTGGCCATGAGCATGCCACTGTGCTCCAGCCTGGGCAGCAGAGTGAGACTCTGACTCAAAAAAAAAAAATTTAGAAAGAAGAGGTAAATCAATAACTTTGGACTAAAAATAACAGCAATAAAATAGATAATGTTTTGCTTATATAATTGTGAGATAATTCAGATACCCAATATTAGCTACATATAAATAGCTCACATTTACTGACCATTTTCTGTGTCCTGGGAATGCACTAAGTTTTTGACCTGCCCTAATTCACCTCCTAGTTCAGTGACCTTGTGAGATATAAATATTATTCTCTCTCTCTCTCTCTTTTTTTTAATCGGAGTCTTACTCTGTCTTGCCCAGGCTAGAGTGCAGTAGCACAATCATGGTTCACTGCAGCCTTGACCTCCTGGGCTCAAGAAATCTTCCCACCTCAGCCTTCTGACAGGCAGCTGGTATTACAGGCGTGTGCCACCATGCCTAGCTAATTTTTTAAATTATGTATAGAGATGAGGTATCACTACGTTGCCCAGACTGATCTTGAACTCCTGGACTCAAGCAATCCTCCCACCTCGGCCTCCCAAAGTGCTGGAGTCACAGGTACGAGCCACCACATCCAACTATTATCTCTCTTTTACAAGTTTTCTATTGCAGGAAGTCAGGCAGAGAGAAGTTGAAGTAACCTGTCTAACCATGCTTATCATAGGAGTAAGTAGTAAAATGGAGATTTGAACCCAGATCCTCTGGACTTTAATTTTAGCAAGAGCATACATTTTTGCGATGAAGAAAATATAAACAGCAACGAGAAGAGAAAAACAATCTTTATAGAAAAGCAGGAGCAGAAATTGTGTGTTAGGAGAGAAGAGCTGGGAAAAAAGGAAAGAAATTGACATGGAATAGGGTACACATTCCTCTCTTCCATAGGACTTCTTAGGAAATCCCATTTTCTGGAGTATATGTCTCCATTCATCCAGAGCTGAATGCGATTATCAGAACATCGGGGTTCAAATTCCTCGGCAAGTCTAGCAGAAGCTTGCCGGTAATTCGATGGCTGTAAAAGGCGCTGTAGGACAAGCTTGCTGTGTGATAAGATTTTCCACTGGCTAAAGTCCTCCATCCCAGACTGCATGCATGATGGACTTCTGCGACCCTGGGTCTTCTCACGGCCCATCTCTTCCCAGTGAGTGCATGTTCCTGGCTCAAGGACTTGTCTTTGAGTTGAGTCTTTTCTGTTCAACTTTTTTAACTTCTATGTTCCTCGATATGACTTATGGTCTAAAAACTCATAGGAGGCTGGGCATGGTAGCTCATGCCTGTAATGCCAGCACTTTGGGAGGCCAAGGCGGGGGGATTGCTTGAACTTAAGAGTTCGAGACCAGCCTGGGCGACATAACGAGACCTCGTCTCTACAAAAAAAGCAGAAAAGTTAGCCGGACACTGCGGCCCGTGCCTGTAGTCCCAACTACTTGGGAGGCTGAGGCGGAAAAACAGTATGAGCCCAGGAAGTTGAGGCTGCAGTGAGTCGTGACTGTCACTGCCCTCCAGTCTGGGCAACAGAGTGGGACTCTGGCTCAATAATAATAATAATAGTAATAATAATAATTCATAGAGACAGTCGGGAGAGAGTGAGGGGGAGATAAGGGGTGTGTGTGTGTGTGTGTGTGTGTGTGTGTGTGTGTGTGTGTCTGTGTGTCTGTGTGTGTGTAGTCAAGGGCAGCTAGAGTCTCTAGATATTTCCTTTAACATTCACCTTCGGCTGGGTGCAGTGGAACATACCTGTCATCCCAGCACTTTGGGAGGCCGAGGCGAGAGGATTGCCTGAGCCTAGGGGTTCGAGACCAGCCTGGGCAACTTGGTAAGACCTTGTCTCTATAATAAAGAAAAATTAGCCTGGCAGGGAGGGCACACACCTGTAGTTCCAGCTACTTGGAAGGCTGAAGTGATCACCTGATCCCAGCTGGTAGAGGCTGCGGTGGCATGCCACTGCACTACAGCCTGGGCGACAGAGTGAAATTCCAACTCAAAAAAAATTTTTTTTTACCCTCTGCTTCAAGTAACAGAAATCTGGCTCTCTTCTGTTACCTTCTGGGGATTTCTAGAGGTGCTTGCCTGCCCTGGTTGTGACTCGCCCCCTGTCACTCCAGACCGCGGCTTCTTTCTCCTGCCATAGCTCCTGGTCATGACACCATTATTTACTCCTTCAAGTCCCTAATGCACGAAGACTGGACTGTTTAAAGTCACCGCCTTTCCTGAAAACTTGAAAATGTCCTAGGGTACAAGATAGTACAAGAAGGAAAATGCAAACCTCAGCTCTGTTTGCTGGCCACATGTGGTCGCCTGCAGTCCCCTCCCGGTCAAACTTCTCCAAGGTCCGCCTCTGTGGTGCTTGGCCAGCCCCTTCCTTACAGAGCTCAGCCTCATTCCAGTGTTGCTCTCCACAGGCCTGCGGGCTCCCAGCTCCCTGTGTCCTGGAAGTCCCTAGAGGAAGCCCAAATCCCCACAGCAGGTCAAGCACGCATGCTGGTCCTTCATATGCAGAGTGGTGGAATTTTTTTTTCAAGACTGCAGCAGTCCTTGCCAGGCCTGGGCAAAAGCAGTTAAGTCATTGTTTCATTTTCCTCTTGCAAAAAACTGCAGGATGACTTCTGTGGGCCGCCTGTTCCAGCAGTGTTCTCAACTTTGCCGATCGGCTGAACTGCAGAACCCAGCCCCCATTCCAGACACCAAAATTCAGCAGGTTGATGGCCAGGAACTTGTAGTTTAGAAAATGTCCCAGGTGACTGTGATGCAGGAGATCTCCAAGCCAGACTCCTACAGACTCTGCCCCCAGTAAAGGGTAATAATTAAGACCTTTTTCTTTTTCTTTTTTCTTCTTTTCCTCATCCTGGAGAGTCAGCCACAAAGACCTTTTTTTTTTTTTTTTGAGTTGGAGTCTCACTCTGTTGCCCAGACTGGAGTGCAGTGGCCGCTTCCGGCCACCACAGCCCCGACCTGCTGGGCTCCGGCGATCCTTCCGCCTCAGCCTCCCGAGTAGCCGGAATTACAGGCGCGCACTACCACGCGCGGCTGATTTTTTGATTTAGTGTAAAGATGAGGTCTCACTGCCCAGGCGGGTCTCGAACCCGCGGGCTCAGGTAATCCACTCACCTCAGCCTCCCAAAGGCGCGGGATTACAGGCTGAGCCACTGAGCCTGGCCACAAAGACCTTTTTCAACACAGCTTGCCAGCCCTCCTGCTTCTCCTCCCTCCTCCGCTTCCCTTCCTCTGCCTCTTCCTTCTTTTCCTCTTCCTTCTCCTGCCTCCCCCCTCCTCCTCCTCTACCTTCATCTCCCTTCTTGCCGTATGGACACCAAAATGTTAACAGTCACATCGGGGGGGCGGGGGGAGGGTGAGGTTATGGGTAATTTCAATTCTTGTATTTCTATTTCTCTGCTCTAGTTCCAACTTTTTTCACCACTCACTTACTTTATCTTGTCACTAGTTGGAAAGTATAATGGGCCGGGCGTGGAGGCTCACACCTATAATCCCAGCACTCTGGGAGGCTGAGGTGAGAGGACTGCCAGCCTGGGCAACTTGGTGAGACCTTGCCTCTACAATAAATGAAACATTTGGCAGGTGTGGTGCACCTGTGGCCCCAGCTACACTACACTCTAGCCTGGGCGAAAGAGTAAGACTCTGACAGAAAGAAGAAGAGAAAGAGAGAGGGAGAGGGACAGGGAGAAAGGGAGGGACAGGTAGGGAGAAAGAGAGGGAAAGGAGGAAGGAAAGAGAAGGGAAGAGAAGAAAGTATAATGCAAGCCGGGCTCGGTGACTCAGCTTGTAATCCCGTGCCTTTGGGATTACGTGCTGAGGTGAGTGGATTGCCTGAGCCTGCGGGTTCGAGACCCGCCTGGGCAGCGAGACCTCATTTCTACAATCAATCAAAAATGAGCCGGGCATGGTAGCGCGCGCCTGTAGTTCCAGCTCCTTGGAAGGCTGAGGCGGAAGGATCGCCGGAGCCCAGTAGGTCGAGGCTGCGGTGGCCAGGAGCGGCCACTGCACTCCAGTCTGGGTGACAGAGTGAGACTCCAACTCAAAAAAAAAAAAAGAAAGTATAATGCAGTTCTAATCATCCTCAGGAAATAAGTTCCTTGGGAAAATGGATTTTACCCAGGAGTCTTTCAGGACTAATGCTTCATCTTCTTATATCTCATCTCAGTACTCAGAAACTTGTTTCTATGATTCCAAAGAAAGTTCCCAAGTGACTACAAGCAGGAAGTTCTGAGCCGCTGAGCTCAGAACCTAGAAAGGGAAAGAGTGTTCAAGAGTAAAGTTTGTCCTGCAAAATCCTTCTCAAAGAAATCAAAGATGACACAAACCAATGGAAAACTGTTCCATGCTCATGAGTTGGAAGAATCAACATTGTTAAGATGTCCGTCCTACCCAAGGCAATCTACAGATTTAACACAATACCCATTAAATTACCAGTAGCATTCTTCTCAGACCTGGAAACAACAATGCAGGAATCCATATGGAAACATAAATGACCACGAATAGCCAAAACAATCCTCAGAAAAAAAAAAAGAAAGAAAAAGAAAGAAAAAGAAAAAAAGCAGGAGGTATCACACTCCCAGACTTTCAACTTTATTGCAAAACTACAATAATTAAAACAGTCTGATATTGGTACAAGAACAGGCATATAGACCAATGGAACAGGATAGAGACTCCGAAAGCAAAATCTCAATTTCTCAACCAACACATCTTCGACAAAGCCGCCACCAGCAACCACTTGGGAGAGAAGAATCCTATTCAGTAAATAGTGGAAACTGACTGACCACATGCAGAAAATTTAAACAAGACCCCTACCTATCATACATAAAAATGAACTCTAAATGGATCAAAGACCTAAACGTAAAACCTCAAACTATAAGTACCTTAGAAAATGCAGGAGACACCCTAATGAAAATTGGAACTGGCAACCAATTCCTGATCAAAACCCTAAGTGCCCATGTCATAAGAGATAAGATAGACAAGTGGGACCTTATCAAACTGACAAGCTTTTGCAAAGCAAAAGAAACCATCAAGAGAGCAGGGAGATAGCCCATAGACTGTTAAAAATGTTTACCGACTGTATATCTGACAAAGACCTAACATCTAGGGTCTACAAGGAACTCAAACATGCTGAAAAGCAAAAACAAACAGCCCTACTAAAAAGTGGGCAAAATATATGAATAGATACCTCTCAAAAGAAGACATGGGAGCAGCCAACAGATACATGAAAAAATGCTCAGCCTCACTAGTGATCAAATAAATGCAAATTAAAACTACACTGAGATACCACCCAACTCTAGTTAGGATGGCCATCATCAATAACTCAAAACACACCAGAGCTGGAGAAGACGTGGGGAAAAGGAAACACTTCTACCTTGTGGGTGGGAGTGGAAACTAGTACAACCTCTGTGGAAAACAGTTTGGTGATTCCTAAAAGATCTAAAAATCCACCTTCCATATGATCCTGCAATCCTCCTACTGGGAATATTCCCAGAGGAACTCAAATCACTCAGTGAAAAAGATACCTGCATACACATGTTTATTGCAGCATTATTCACAACAGCAAAAACATGGACCCAATCATGCTGCCTATCAAAAGAGATCTTGATAAAAAACATATACATGTACACGATGGACTATTACACAGTCATAAAGAAAATTATGAACTTCGCAGCAACTTGGATATACTTAGAGTCTATAATACTAAATGATCTATCACGGAAACAAAGAACTGAGTACCACATGTTCTCACTTATAAGTGGACCTTGAACAATTATCATAATACTAAAAGGAATTGGCAGTAGTGGGAAACTGTCAGGGGAGTGGGGGTGGGGTGGGATTGGCAGTAGTGGGAAACTGCCAGGGGAGGAGGGAGCACACCTCATCAACAAAGGTACCTGCAGAATGAACATTTGTATACCTAACCCTGAATAGTAGCCTACATCTTTAAAATAAATAATTTTTTCAAAACAGAAAAAAAAAAAAAGATTAAAGTTTGTCTTAGCCAGCTATGGTGGCTCACATCTGCAATCCCAGCACTTTGGGAGGCGAGGCGAGAGGATTGCCTGAGCCCAGGGGTGTAAGACCGGCCTGGGCAGCTTGGAGAGACCTCATCTCTGCAATAAATCAAAAAAATAGCCAGGCATGGTGGTGCACACCTGTGGTTCCAGCTGCCTGGA
Organism: Carlito syrichta; assembly: GCF_000164805.1. NCBI lineage: Eukaryota > Metazoa > Chordata > Mammalia > Primates > Tarsiidae > Carlito > Carlito syrichta. The sequence goes on along the minus strand of NW_007247253.1, from coordinate 179,392 downwards.
AGGCAGAGGCAGAAGAATTGCCTGAGCCCAGCAGGTCAAGGCTGCAGTGGCCGTGAGCATACCACTGCACTCCAGTCTGGGAGACAAAGTGAGACTCCAACTCAAACCAAAAAAAAAGAAATAAAAAGGTTGCCTCCAGGTGTGCAGCAATTTGACCTGACCATTCCCATCCTTCCTTATCTACCTATCTCCCACCCTCCTGCCCCTTCCTGCCCCACCCTCCAGTATCTCTGGGACCTTTGTAGCATCTAGTTAGTTTGATTCCACTCTTCTTTCAACATGAAGGCAAGACTCAGGATCAGTGCTCTCTCCTGTGGAATGAGAAAGGGAAGTAATAATACTGTTTTCAGTAGGGTGTCGGAGGAATTAAAAGGACATGCTTGTGAAAGTGTCTTGGAAAGTGTACAGATAAGCTGCTGGTGCATCCCCTAAGGTCATTCATTCTTTCCCCAGAACCTTAGTAAGTCTTACGGGTATCAGTAAGAGCTCTAGGCACTAGGTATCCCGCTAGGCATGGGAGACACTGACAAGGCATGTTCCTACTTCCAAGAACCTCCACTGCCAGTGAAGAGGACATAAATAGTGCCCAGGGCATGAGTTTTGCTAAGAGGCCGGGCAGAAGCAGTCAGCCCCACCTGAAGGCAAGTCCTCCTGAGAGACCCAAGAGATTAAAAAAAAAAAAAAAAAACACTCTAAGAGAACTATTACTATATGAATTCCTACCCCACGTTCACTGTATTTGTTTCCAGTGTTTGTACTTAGAATTTTGTTAAGTTTAATTTTTGTTTGTCTCATAAAATAACCGATTGCTTCCGCAACTGCTGCTAGCAGTATGTGAATGTCAAGTAATAAACCCCTCCCGGACATTCCTTTGCTTAGCCTGCCTGCTGACATTCCACTCTGCTCATTTAGCAGCTTCCCCGTCAATCACAGGTAGCTGAGCAGACCAGACCAATCCCAAGTGCCCCCGTATCCATTAGGAGAAATTACCCTATCATGTAAAAACAAGTTTAAAGTTCTTTCCCCTCCCTCTGTAATGATATATAAAAACTGCTTGCCATGCTGGATCGGGGCTCTCGTCCCTGAAGTTGCTGCTTCGGGCGTGAGCCCAGACTCGAGCCTGAATAAAGACCCTTGTGTGTTTGCATCAGAGCTGGCTCTTTGTTGGTCTCTTGGATTCTGAAATTTGGGTTTAACACTCCACCTCTATACCCACAACTTCATGGTTCCATGAACTCTGGGGGGTTATTTTACCTTTGGGACCCTTGGGTTTCTACCTTGAAACTGTGGTCAGGATGCCTATTTCGCAAGGCTACTATGAAGACCAAGTGAGACTTCCCCACACCCCAGGCATTGGCATCTCTCCTTTACAATGCCTATTCTATCTCCTGCAACCTCTTCAGTTAATTTATTAACATTGTCACCTATGTGTGCGTCATTCTCAGCAATCACACTGGGGACTCATGGAGCCAATGTGCAAGTCCTATTTTTTTTTCCCAAATAAAAAAAGCATAACTACGAGAATTTTAAAAGTTCAACTGGGTCTCACCTAGAAATATCTCATGCGCCCCAAGGGTATAAGTACTGAAATCTATCTTTTTTTTTTTTTTTTTATTTGGAGTCTCACTCTGTCGCCCAGACTGGAGTGCAGTGGCCGCTCCCGGCCACCGCAGCCTCGACTTGCTGGGCTCCGGCAATCCTTCCGCCTCAGCCTTCCAAGTAGCTGGAACTATAGGTGTGCGCTACCATGCCTGGCTAATTTTTGATTTATTGTAAAGATGAGGTCTCACCAAAGATGAGGACTCCTGGCGGGTCTCGAACCCGCGGGCTCAGGCAGTCCACTCACCTCAGCCTCCCAAAGGTGCGGGATTGCAGGATTACAGGCTGAGCCACCAAGCCTGGCTTTTTTTTTGGTTGGGATCTTACTCTGTCACCCAGGTTGCAGTGTGGTGGCAGGGATCACAGCTCGCCACAGCCTCAACCTCCTGGGCTCAGGTGATCCTTCCACCTCAGCCTCCTAAATAGCTGAGACTACAGGTGTGCACCACCATACCCAGCTAATTTGTTGATTTTTATAGAGATGAGTTCTTGCTAGTTGCCTAGGCTGGTCTTGAACTCCTGGGCTCAAACAATCCTCCCACCTCAGCTTCCCCAAATGTTGGGATTATAGGAGTGACATACCACCCCCGGCCTGAGATCTATAATCAAAGCACCTGGTACATAGTTTGGTGTTGGTAAGGTTTAAATATACACAGTTCTGTTAATTCTGAGAAGTAAGTTAAAGTAGGTACAAGGACCCAAAACAGAGGAGGAGGAATGTGGAGAGGGAAGAAATACATCCCAAGGGGTGGTGTTCAAACATAGTACTGAAACCTTCCATTGTCACCTGATAGATCACGAGAGTTGAAGACAGGAGGAGGAAGAAAGGGAAGCGCTGTTTTTCCTCTCTCTTTTAATTTTTTTATTTTAAAGGTGTGGGGTGCAATTCAGGGTTAGGTATACAAATGTTCGTTATGCAGGTCCCCTTGTTGATGAGGTGTGTCCCCCCCTTCCCTTGCAGGTTCTCACTACGCCCCCTACCACCTCCCCATCCCCCGGCAGTTTCCCACCACTGCCAATCCTTCCTTAGGGAACAAAGGTCAGGAGGCGAGGATAAGCAAGACCTTAGGCCATTTAAAGAAGAGATGCAGGTGAGGGTTGAGGCTGGGGCCACAGATAAGTGAGATAAAGAAGGGTGTGCGCCCTCTCTTGAGTTTGAACTTGATCCTGAGGAACATGGTGAAACACAGGATATTCTTAGCCCAAGTCCCAATTTATAGCCTAAGAAGTTCTTGGGGAAATTATTTAGAATTGCGCGGGGCAAGCAGCATGCATGGCTGTGTGCGCCAAGACTGATAGTCTGACACAGTTGCAAAAACACCTCTTGTGGCTCTAATTCTCAATCCTTTGTGTTTCCCGCCCCCCTTGTTCTTTAACTGGGACTTCCAAATCCCACAATCTATGGCTGGGTGTGGTGACTTGTGCCTGTATTCTCAGTGCTTTGGACGGGAGGGTCGCTTGAGTCCAGGAAGTCGAGGCTGCAGTGAGCTATGATTGCACCACTGCACTCCAGTCTGGGTAAAAGAGAGACCTTTTTTCTTAGAGAGAGGAAGTGGGGGTGGAGGGAGGGAAGAGACCCGATAAATCAACCCCTTGGAACTATTAATTAGTTGAAGCACTTTGTTTCGGACAGTAGTTTCTGTTTCAAAGAGCTATGGTTGTTAACAGCTGTTAGCAACCCACCTAGTGGTGACAGCCAGAAAACTGGAAGCTGTCTTCAATTCCCTCATCTGCCCACCCTCCACCACCAAGGTCAGCAGGTCTGTCAATTTCCCTTCCTTGCACTATCGCTCTTTTGAGGCAGGGCTTCCCTCTGTCACCAGGCTAGAGTGCAGTGGCATGATCACGGCTCACCACAGCCTCAACTTCCAGAGCTCAGGGGATTCTTCTGCCTCAGCTTCCCTGGTAGCTGGGACTACAGGCACACACCACCACACCTGGCTAATTTTTTAATTTTTGGATGATGGGGTCTCACTGTGTTGCCCTGACTGGTCTCAGACTCCTGGGCTCCAGCAATTCTCCCACTTTGGCCTTCAAAAATGCTGGGATTACAGGTGTGAGCCACCAGCCCGATCAACTTCCACTTTTCAATACTGCCCACATCTTGTCTCTCCTCTGTATCTCACCACCCCTTCGTGCTCTTATTATCTCTTGTCTCAATGCTTTGTCGTGGTCTACAAACCAGTCTCACTCCTGGCTATGTTTGGATTCCTAGGCTTCGTAGCCAAGGATCCTAACCACATTATTTGATCTTAGTAAGTCTCAGTTTCCTCATCTGTCAAATAGGTATAATACTGTCCATGAATATACCTGTCTTAGAGGGTTACTGTGGGGATTACGTGAGTTACTAAGTTAAAATACTAACTATACTGCATGGCACATAGTAGAAGTTCCCTAAAGACTTGGTATTGATATTATAACCCCAACCCCACCTCCCATTCTGTTCATTATAGCTGCCTAAAAAACTCGAAACCTCGAGGCTTAAAACAACAAAGATCGTTTCTTCTTCTTATCTCCCAGAGTTCTGGGAGATGACTGGGCTCAACTTGGTTGTTCTCTCAGAGTCTCTCAAGCAGCTGCAGTCAGATGGTGATGGGGATCAGAGTCAGTTCAAAGTGTTGTTTATTCACGTCTTGTACTTGATGTTGACTGCTGACTGGCTGGGACCTCAACTGAGGCTGTTATTCACAACATCTGCACGGGGCCTCGCCTTATTATCTGGACTTCTTTTTTTATTTTATTTTTTAAATTTTAAAGATGTGGGGTACAATTCAGGGTTAGGTACACAAATGTTCATTATGCAGGTACCCTTGTTGATGAGGTGTGCCTCTCTTCCCCCAGCAGTTTCCCTCAACTGCCAATCCGTTTCTTATAGTATTATGATAATTGTTCAAAGTCTGCTTATGCATGAGAACATATGGTACTCTGTTCTTTGTCTGTGATAGCTCACTGAGTATGATAAACTCTAAATCCACCCGAGTTGCTGCAAAGTTCATATGTTTGTCCTTCAACCTGGTTCTTCACTGCATGGCGCCTGAGTTTCAGTAGAAAGTGTCCCAAGAAGGCCAGGTTCGGTGGCTCAGCCTGTAATCCCACGCCTTGGGAGGCGAGGTGAGTGGATTGCCTGAGCCCGCGGGTTCGAGACTCGCTTGGGCAACTTGGTGAGACCTCATAAATAAAAAAATTAGCCGGGTGTGGTAGCACACACCTGTAGTTCCAGCTACAGGTTGGAAGGCTGAGGCGGAAGGATCGCCAGAGCCCAGCAGGTCAAGGCTGTGGTGGCCGGTAGCGGCCACTACACTCCAGTCTGGGTGACAGAGTAAGACTCCAACTCAAAAAAAAAAAAGAGTGTCCCAAGAAAGAGAGTCAGATGGGCCAAGTGTGGTGGCTCATGCCTGTAATTCTAGTACTTTGGGAGACCAAGGCAGGAGGATCGCTTGAGCCCAGGAGTTTGAGACCAGCCTGGGCAACATAGCAAGACCCTGTCTCTACCAAAAATAAAAATTAAAAAATTAACCAGAGCCAGGCTCGGTGTGCTTAACCTGTAATCCTGCGCTTTGGGAGGCTGAGGTGAGTGGATTGCCTGAGCCAGCGGGTTCGAGACCTGCCTGGGCAACTTGGTGAGACCTCATCTCTACAGTAAATCAAAAAAATTAGCCAGGCATGGTAGCACGCACCTGTAGTTCCAGCTACTTGGAAGGCGGAAGCGGAAGGATTGCCGGAGCCCAGCAGGTCGAGGCTGTGGTGGCCGGGAACGTGCCACTGCACTCCAGTCTGGGCGACGGAGTGAGACTCCAACTCAAAAAAATTACCCAGGCATGGTGGCACACACCTGTAGTTCCTAGCTATTCGGAAGGTTGAGGTAAAAGGATTGCTTGAACTTAGGAAGTTGAATCTGGGTACCGTGATCATGCTGCTGAACTCCGGCCTGGGTGACAAAGTGAGACTTCAACTAAGAAAGGAAGGAAGGAGGGAGGGGAGGGGAGGGGAGGGAGAAAGAAAGAAAGAAAGAAAGAAGGAAAGAAAGAAAGTCAGACGGAAGCTGTATCACCCTTTGTGAACCAGCCTCAGAAGTCACATGACGCTTCTGCAACTTTCTCTTTTATGTATTTTTATATATTTTTAAAAATTATATAGACAGGATCTTGTTATGTTGCCCAGGCTGGTCTGGAACTCCTGGGCATAAGCTATCCTCCCATCTCGACCTCCCAGAGTGCTGGGATTACAGAAATGAGCCATCATGACTGGCCCACTTCTGTTACTTTCTATTCACTAGACATGATTCACTAAAACCGGACCTTATTCAATGAAAGAAGTAGATGCTACCTCTTGATGTAAGAGTGTCAACAAATTTGCAGGTATATTTGAAAACCACCAAAGCTTACCCTCTGGTCACAATTTACTTACGTCCCTCCCACATGCAAAATATATTCATATCTTTTGAAACCTTCTGTAAGTTTCTTGTGTTACAGCATCAGGTTTAGGCTTATGGTCCAGGATCTTGTCAACTCAATGAGGTCCGGGTGTGAATGAAGCTCCTTGAGTGTGATTTCTTGGGTACGGCTCCTGGAAAAACATTCCTCTCAATCTGAAGTCCTATGAGCTAAAGAAACAAGTGATCTGCCCTTTACACACTCAACACACAATGGTGAGACAGGCAGACATTAAGAGATCCTCCCACTCACAAAGCGGGGAGGGGGTGGAAATGGAGAGTACATGCAGTCACTGGTCCCTAGCAACTCTGACATTCAAAGGGTTACGGGCTACAAGTTTGTTGACTAGGACACAGGTCTCCTGCTTGGGGATAATTCTCCGTAGGTCTTGGCTCCACTCCCCGAGCTCACATTTCTGTCTTCTGAGTTAGTATTTCATTTCTATAGAACTTAGTCTTTCTGTGTATGTGCTCTTGTTCCTAACTGTATTTCAAGTCTTTTCAAAGCAAGGCCCCAGGAACCCCCAGATTCAAGTATGCCCCTGGGCTTGGTCCACTGTTGCAGGAGTCTTGTACACACACTTGCTTTATTCATTCACCAATACTGAACCTCAGGATAGAAGATGTGACAAAGTGAGACTCCTTCCTGCATGACATATATTGATTTCAGAGGCGGTAATAGCCAATGTGGAGAACATTGGAATTTTTCCTTGGAACTGAACTGTGATGAGAGGTGCCTGCCATTAACATAATCTGTCTTTTCCTTGACCCTTCCAGGTTTAGAAGAAAGAGTCTTACGAACTTAGCCTATTTTTAAAGCTGAGGGTGCTTCTTCCCTGGAGAAATTTGAGAACCCCAGTTTTCTTTTCATTTTGTATGGTCTTTACCCTTTTGGTGTAAACCGATAGTGTTTCTGTCAATACAATTCTCTTAAAAACTTTGTTGTTTAATACTACAAAGCAGTTGAACAAGGAGAGCGGGAGAAATCTCTCAAATCCAATTCCTCAGAAATCCACAGGGGTGTGGGTGGAGATAGAGTTTTTGTTTTGTTTTTTTAATAGAAGTATCACTCTGTCGCCCAGGCTGGAGTGCAGTGGCATGGTCACGACCACCACAGCTGTGAACTGTTGGGCTCAGGAGATCCTTCCGTCCAGCCTTCCAAGTAGCTGGAACTATAGGCGTGCAGTGGCCATGAGCATGCCACTGCTCTCCAGCCTGGACGATAGTGTGAGACTCTGATTCTAAAAAAAAAAAGAAAAGAAAACACAATTTATTTACAAAGTAAATGAGGAAGAGAGTGGAAATTCACCTCTCCAAGGTAGGAGAGGAGGGCCAAAGCTTAGGCAACATGGCGACAGTCATCGCCCAAAGAGCACATGGCCACACCGGAGTTTAGTAAAGGACTGGCGATTACCGTTTGAAGTTGAATACCTTTTTACCCTTTCCCTTGATGGGGGTACGTTGTTAAGGTGGTTGGGTGGTGGTCTTCTCCACGTCATTACGAAGGGTCAGGTGTGCACAGGTACCTATGTCAGGTGATGGCCAGCAGGCAGATGGGTGGGTTAGTCACCAGACTGCTGCCATGGTGATGGGATCTGTCTCTGTCATGAAGGTCATGATGGGCTGATTAGGTTAACCTGGGTTTTACGGGTGGAGACAAATACTTGAAACAGAAAAGCTAATTAGGCTAGGCACAGTGGCTCACGCCCGTAATCCCAGCACTTTGGGAGGCGGAGGTGAGAGGATTGCCTGAGCCCAGGGGTTTGAGACCAGCCTTAGCAACATGGCAAGACCTCGGCTCTACAATAAGTCAAAAAATTAGCTGGGTGTGGTGGCACATGCCTGTAGTTCCAGCTACTTGGAAACCTGAGCCCAACAGGTTGAGACTGCAGGGGCCATGAGCGTGCACTCCAGCCTGGGCAGCAGAGTGAGACTCCAATGCCATAAATAAAGAAACAAACAAATAATAAACAAATAAACAAACAAATGGCTGCTCAATGGGTATAGTAAATCCATGTTATGTCCTTTCACACCTCTTGAGGAGAGAAGTGTCAATAAATTTGCAGACAGATCTTAAAATAACCACATCCTCCATCTGCTAATCCAGGGGCCCCCACCCCCTGGGCATGGACTGGAAACAGGGCCACACAGCAGGGGTGAGTGGTGGAGCAAGCGAGTGAAGCTTTGTCTGTATTTGTAGCCACTCCCCATGGCGCCCATCGCCACCTGAGTTCCGCCTCCTGTCAGATCAGCAGTGGCATTGCGTATGGTTAAAGAGATTGTGGTGCATTTTATAATTATTTCATTACATATTACAATGGATTAATAATCAAAATAAAGTGCACAATAAATGTAATGCACTTGAATCATCCCAAAACTATCTCCTCCACCAACCCTGGTCTGTGGAAATATTGTCTTCCACGAAACAGTTCCCTGATGCCAAAAAGGTTGGGAATTACTGCCCTAATCCCTTCACTGCACTGCTGACAGTGTGGTTTTTCTAAAATGCAGATCTGACCATGCCATTTTCTTGCATTTGACTCTTTAATAGGTCCTCAATTCTAGTAAGAAGGCCAAACCCCTCAGCATGACCTTCAAAGCCTTCATTTCTGCTGCTGTCATTACCAAGAGCCAGGTAGATAACCAGGGAGCCAGTCAGTGTGAGGCCTTCTCTCGGGGCATTGGAAGGAATGAAATATAATTGCTGTTTGAGAAAGGTAAGTTTCCAGATAAATACAAAATGAAGTGGAAGCAGAGATATGCATTCACCCAAAAGAGGCAGAATGGCTTCCAGGTCAAAAGACTCTGCTGTAAAACCAGCTGCAAGAGTTGCCATGTCCAAAGTGAGATTGTGCTTATCAGAAGCAGAGCAAGGCAGCCACAGAGGCTGGTGGCATCCACTCTAGCTTTGTCGGAAAAGGGGGAGTCCTGGCCCAAGGGCTAGGTGCTGATTCCAAAATTCCTACTGTGGAATCCCATCATTCCCTGGGACTAACTTCCTAGTTCCAAAGACGCATCTAGAGACTCTGATTACCATCTGTCTTCCTATGTGGGTTACTAGGGGAAAGAATGTACTAGTGGTGCTGGTCAGGAAATTTGACGCCTATGATAGCCCACATCTCTCCAGAAATAGTCAACTGGCCTTCTGGTATTAGTCATCAGCCTCCCTAACCTGGGTTGATGAAAGTTTGTCAGATCTACTCTCTGTGTGCTTAGCTGACAGCAGCAGATTTCTGAGTCTGTGTGGAACTACAGTGAGTGAAAAGAGACACCTCAAGCACAGGATTTAAGGAGGCCCTCACTCAATCTCAGGGTCTTGCAAATGTGTCTTACTCTGGTTTTTGTAACTGTAACAGAATGCCTGAGACTGGGTCATTTATAAAGGAAAGAGCTTCATGGATTTCACGGTTCTAGAGGCTGGGAAGTCCAAGATTGGGCAGTTGCATCTGGTCCTTGTGCTGCTTCATAGCATGGTGGAAAGCAGAAGGGGAGAGAGGGCATGAGCTTGCAAGAAAAAAGGGGCTGGCTGGGCACGATGACTCACGCATATAATCCCAGCATTTTGGGAGGCTGAGGCAAAAGGATTGCCTCAGCCCAGGGTTGAAGACCAGCCTGGGTAACATGGTGAAACCTTGTCTGTACAATAAAATTAAAAAATTACCTGGATGTGGTGGTGTTTCCTTGTAGTCCCTGCTACTTAGGAGGCTGAGGCAGAAGGATCGCCTGAGCTTAGAAGGTTGAGGCTGTGGTATCCATGACTGTGCCACAGTACTCAACCTGGGCAACAGAGTGAGACTTTGACTCAAAAAAATAAAAGAAAGAAAAGAAAAAAGGGGCCATAACTCCTGTGATAACTATCCATTTTCTTGAGAAAGCGCTAAGCTCTAATTATCTTTTAAAAGCCCCACTTCCCAGCACCACCACAAGGACAATCAAATTTCAACATGAGTTGCAGGAGGAAAAACCATATTTAAACCACAGCAACATGCTTTCTTAAATTTTGTGCCCTGCTGGGTTCAATGGCTCAGCCTGTAATCCCGCGCTTTGGGAGACCGAGGTGAGTAGATTGCCTGAGCCCGCGGGTTTGAGATCCGCCTGGGCAACTTGGCGAGCCCACATCTCCACAATAAATCAAAAAAATTAGCCAGGTGTGGTAGCACACACCTGTACTTCCAGCTACTTGGAAGGCTGAGCGGAAGGATTGCCGGAGCCCAGCAGGTCAAGGCTGCAGTGGCTGGGACATGCCACTGCACTCCAGTCTGGGCGACAGAGTGAGACTCTAACTCCAAAAAAAAAAATTTGTGCCCAAAGTTTCCTCTCTTGCTTCATCTTTTCTCAGCCCTGATGTGTGCAGCAGTCAGGTGCTTTGACAGCGAATCATCTCTGTCTGATAGAGACTAACTTCCTAGTTCCAAAAGTGAGATTACAATCTGCTTGGTTTTCTTCTAGGTGAGTGATCCTTTCAATGGAGAACCAGACTTTCCAGCTGTAAGTAAGAAGCAAGTACCCTTAAGTCCCAAGGGGAGGTTTAGGGTTACAGTGGCATCACTTGAAGGCAAGTAGGGCTTATGCTGATTAGAGAGGAGATGAGTATCAGTATTCTAGACATCTTAGGACATTGTCCCTGTGGACACTGTCCGGGAAAAGGGACCTTCAGTCAATCCCATAGGCGGGTTAGCTAATAGGCTGGTTCCTTTCAGTACCAAAATATGTATCTATACTCTCTACCACCCCAGTTCAACCTTCTAGCAAAGGAGAAATCCCTCCTTCTCCACCTCTTGGTTAGACCCAGGTGAGGTTGTTTCTTCTGCTCCCTGACCAGCTTTAGATGACCGATGACACCAGTAACCCTGGGTCCCATTTGGCAGGATGTTGGGATTGTGGGGGTAATGGAGAGCAGAGATACGGCATCGTCCTTTCAGGGGTCAATCAGGCAAACTCCTCTGTCTTGAATCCACCACACCCAGCATCAATAGAGCCTTCTTTTCCAGTGCTGGGTGATGCAGGAGGTCTGGGTTAGGAGTGAGATGGAAGTAGAGGATACAGAGAGGGCTCAGATTTCCTGTGCATCTGTCCTGGCCAATATTTTAGAACTCCTTTCAAATCAGTGGGTTAATGTAGCGAGGCGAGACCACATCAGGTTGGTCCCAGTCTGGTACTTGGGATTAATGTGTCATGAAGGAATAAAGGATGTGGCTGCGGCCCATTACAAAGTCAGTGGTGCTGGGAATGCCAGTCAGCAGAACCTGCATGCAGTGCGGCTCTCCCTTTGTTCTACGATCCTTCTTTCTGCCGTCACGCCTGCCCCCTCTGGTGGGCTTGGCCCAGGGTTACTTTGAGCAGAGAAAACAATGCAGTAGAGGGGGAAGCTCCTATGTTTCGGTAAAAGTCAGACCTGGGTTTGAATTCTGGATCTGACCTTCTATGAGGTATTGGTTAAGTCATTTAACCTCTTTGAGCCTCAGTTTCCCCAACTGTAAAATGGGGATTGTATGCCTCCCCCAAAGGTGGAAGGTTAAGTGTGGCAGTATTAGGAAGTAGATTCCCATGATGCTAGTTACACTAAGGTTAGTTCTCTTCCATCTTTTATTTTTCACTCTGTCACGCGGGCTGGAGTGCAGTGCCACACTCATGGCCACCCCAGCGTCGACCTGCTGGACTCAGGCAATCCTTCCGCCTTGGTCTTCCAAGTAGCTGGAACTACAGGCACATGCCACCATGCCTGGCTAATTTTTTAAAAAAATTTATTGTAGAGACAAGATTTCACCATGTTGCCCAGGCTGGTCTCAAACCCGTGGGCTCAGGCAATCTTCTCGCTTCAGCCTCTCAAAGTGCTGGGATTACAGGCGTGAGCCAATGCCACCAGTTTTCTATTTTACAGTTGAAGAGAAGTACAAATGTCTCTTAGAGAGCATGTTCACCTCGGTACCCCTGCTATACTGTTTGTTAGTTAAATAATGACTTTGCCCCTCTTCTGATTTTTTTTGAGTTAGAGTCTCACTCCTTCACCCAGGCTGAGTGTAGTGGCACGCATGCTCATGGCTGCCCCAATGTTGACCTGCTGGGCTCTGGTGATCCTTTCACCTCAGCTTTCCAAGTAGCTGCAACTACAGGCGCGTGCAACCACACCTGGCTATTTTTTATTTTATTGTAGAGACGAGGTCTGGCCAAGTTGTCTGGGCTGCTCTCGAACCTGGGGGCTCAGGCAATCCACTTGCCTTGGCCTCCCAAAATGCTGGAATTACAGGCTGAGCCATCGAGCCCCGGCCCCTCTTCTGATTTTTATTTTCATTTATTTGTTTTTGGTCAGGTTCTGACTCTGGCACCAAGATTGGAGTGCAGAGGCGTGATCACAGCTCACTGCAACGTCAACCTCCTGGGCTTAGGAGATCCTTTCACCTCAGCCTCCCAAGTAGCAGGTACTACATACAGGTGCGTGCCACCATGCCTGGCTAATTTTTTTGATTTTTTTTTTTTTTTTTTTTTGTAGAGACAAGGTCTCACTATGTTACCCAGGCTGGTCTTGAACTCCTGGGTTCAAGCAATCTTCCTGCCTCAGTCTCCCAAAGCGTCAGGTACCTGGCCTCTTCCAATTTTTAAAACATAATTCATTAAGGTAAAATACCTGTAGCATAAAATTAACTGTTTTTAAGTGAAACATTCACTGACATTTAGTACATTCACAATGTTGTACAAACACCACCTCTGTCTCGTTTCAAAACATTCCCATCATTCCAAAGTATGACTGCTTCCCCATTAAGCAGTTACTTCCTGTTACATTCACACCCCTCTCCACCCCCCAATCATGTTCTGTCTCTATGAATTTGTCTATTCTGAACATTGCTCATAAGTGGAATCATATCATATGTGACTTTTGGGGTTTTTTTAGTCAGTTTCACTCTGTCACTTGGGCTGGCACGCAGTGGCATGATCATGGTTACTGCAGCCTTGAACTCCTGGGCTCAGGTGATCCTTCTGCCTTAGCTTTCCTAGTAGTCAGAACTATAGGTGTGTGCCACCATGCCTGGCAATTCTTAAATTTTTGTTGAAGAGATGAAGTCTCACCAAGTTGCCCTGACTGGTCTCGAATCCCTGGGCTCAGGCAATCCTCTCATCTCAACCTCCCAAAGTACTGGGATTACAGGTGTGAGCCACTACACCCAGGCTGTTTCTGGTCTTTCTCATTTAGCATAATGTGTTTTGTTGTTGTTGTTGTTGTTTGTTTTCTTGAGCTGGAGTCTCACTCTTGTCTCCCAGGCTGGAGTACAGTGACACGCTCACGGCCACTATAGTTTCTACCTGCTGGGCTTGGGTGATCCTTTCACCTCAGCCTTCCAAGTAGCTGGAACTACAGATGTGCACCACCATGCCTGGCTAGTTTTTGTGATTTATTGTAAAGACAAGGTCTCACCAAATTGCCCAGGCTGGTCTTGAACCCCGGGACTCGGGCAATCTTCTCGTCTCAGCCTTCCAAAGTGCTGGGCTTACAGGATGAGCCACAGCGCCCAGCCTAGCATAATGCTTTTAAAGTTCATTCACATTGCAGCACATATCAGTTCCCTTTTTTTTTTTGGTCAGTCTCTCATTCTGTTACCCAGGCTGGAGTGCAGTGGCATGCTCACAGCCACTGCAGCCTCGACCTGCTGGACTCTGGCAATCCTTGTGCCTCAGCCTTCCAGGTAGCTGGCACTAGAGGCATGCGCCACCATGCCCGGCTAATTTTTTGATTAATTGTTGAGATGAGGTCTCGCCAAGTTGCCTAGGCTGGTCTCCAACCTGTGGGCTCAGGCAGTCCACTTGCCTAGGCCTCCCAAAGTGCTAGGATGATAGGTGTGAGCCACTGTGCCCGGCCGATCAGTTCCTTTTTATGGCTGAATAATACTTGATTGTATGTATAAAACATACTCTGTTTATTGCTGGATAAACATGGGTGCTGTTTCCAACTTGGATTACTGTGAGCGGTGCTGCTATGAACATGCTTGTACTTGTACATGTACTTGTTTGAGCACCTCACTTCAATTCTTTTGGGAACAGGCCGAGAAATTGTGAGAGCATTTGGTAATTCTTTTCTTCAAAAATTTGTATTTATTTAATTAACTCTTATTTTTTTTAAGAGACACGGTCGCAATATATTGTCCAGGCTGGTCTCGAATTGGCGAGCTCAAGCAATCCTCCCACCTCAGCCTACCCAATAGCTGGGAATATGGTAATTTTATGTTTAACTAGTTGAGGGACCACCCACCTGTTTTCCTCAGTGGCTGAACAACTTTCCATTCCCACCAGCAATGCATGAATGTTCCAATTTCTCCACATCTTCACCAACACTTGTTATTTTCTTTTTTTTAAAGTGAGTATAAGGTGGTTACTTTTGTGCCTTTGATGATGTTGAGCATCTTTTCATGTGCTTGTTGGCTATTTGTATATCCTCTTTGGAGAAATGTCTATTTAAGTCCCTTGCCTATTTTAAAAATTGAGTTGTTTGTCTTTTTGTTGAGTTGTAAGAGTTCTTTATATATTCTGGATACTAGACCCTTATCACATTTGTAAATATTTTTTCTCACTCATAGGCTATCTTTTTGCTTTACTGATAATGTCCTTGAATGCATATAAGTTTTGTAAATTTGAAGAAGTCCAGTTTATCAATTTTTTCATTTGTTGCTCATGCTTTGGTGACCCATCCATTGCCAAATTCAGGATGATGAAGATTCATTCTAGTTTTCGGCTAGGAGTTTTTGTTTTTTTGCTTTTCTACAATATTTATCTTACTGCTAAGAGTTTTATGGTTGTTATATTTAGATTGTTAATCCATTTTGAGATAATTTTTATATATGATGTGAGATAGGGGTTGAACTTTTTTTTTTTTCAAGTCAGAGTCTCTAGAGTGCAATGGCACGCACTGAGACCTGCTGGACTCAGATGATCCTTCCACCTCAGCCTTCCAAGTAGCTGGAACTGCAGGCATGCGCCACCACTCCCAGCTAAATTTTTGATTTATTGTAGGCATGAGGTCTCGCCAAGTTGCTCAGACTGATCTCGAACCCGTGGGCTCAGGTAATCCTCTCGCTTCTGCCTCCCAAAGTGCTGGGATTACAGGTGAGAGCCACCACACCTGGTTGAACTTAATTCTTTAGCATGTGGAAATTCAGTTATCTAGCACTTATTGCTGAAGAGCCTGTTTTTTCTTCACCAAATGGGCTTCCTTGCATGATTTTGATCTCTGTGGAATATGCATGAAGACAGGTAAAGAAAAGCCAGGCACCCCAAGCCCTGGTCTGGGAACAAGGGGAGAGGCCAGGACAGGTGGCTCAGCATGTCAAACAAAGGACAAGGAAGGAAATTTCTAGAACTACAACTCTGTGTGTAAGTGTAGCAATGAACTCTGTTAATGACTTTATCCAACATAAGTCAGGAGACCCTTTCAAACTGACATAACTTAGACAATGCAATGGGAAGACTGGGTGGCACAAACCACTGTGGTAACATCCCAACCTCGTAGTTGGAGCTCAGCATGTGCAATATAACCCGGCCCAGGACTAATCTTTGTTGAGGGAGCTGACACGATTTTCATCATTTGGGTAAGTGACTTCTGCTGTTTGCTTTTCTTTCTTTCTTTCTTTCTTTCTTTCTTTTTTTTTTCTGAGTTGGAGTCTCACTCAGTCGCCCAGACTGGAGTACAGTGGCCGCTCCCGGCCACTGCAGTCTCGACCTGCTGGGCTCCGGCGATCCTTCCGAGTAGCTGGAACTACAGGTGCGTGCTACCATGCCCGGCTGATTTTTGATTTATTGTTGAGATGAGGTCTCACCAAGTTGCCCAGGCGGGTCTCAAACCCGCGGGCTCAGGCAATCCACTCACCTCAGCATCCCAAACCGCTGGGATTACAGGCTGAGCCACCGAGCCCGGCTGTTTGCTTTTCTAACACTCCTGAATATGAAAAACTTTACCCAAGCTGGTAGTTATAGTATAATATTTTACAGCTTTCAGAATGTATTTACATGCTATTGCAGTGACTACGTGATGTAAATAAGACACCACTCTAATTCAAGATAGTCCGTGAACTTGAAACTATAAATAAAACACTTCGGAAGTACTCCATGTTTATAATGTGTAAGCTACCTCAGATTTGCTACTGGACTAAGAGAAGAAAAAAAGAGGATACATGTTTTCTTTTCTTTTCTTTCTTTCTTTCTTTTTTTTTTTTTTGAGGATGAGTCTCACTCTGTTGCCCAGATTGGAGTGCAGTGGCATGTTCAGGGTCGCCGCAGCCTCGACCTGCGGCTCAGGCGATCCTTCCACCTTAGCTTCCGAGAAGCTAGAACTACAGGTACTTGCCACATGCCTGGCTAATTTTTTGATATATTGAAGAGATGAGGTCTTGCCAAGTTGCCCAGGCTGGTCTCAAACCCGTGAGCTCAGGCAATCCTCTTACCTTAGCCTCCCAAATCTTGCCCTACCGGATTAATGTTTTCTAAAGATTTACTGTAGGCTGGGTGCAGTGGCTCACGCCTATAATCCCAGCACTTTGGGAGGATTGCCCAAGCCCACAGGTTCGAGACAAGCCTGGGCAACTTGGCAAGACCTCGTCTCTACAATAAATAAAAAAATTAGCTGGGCGTGGTGGTGTGCGTCTATAATTCCAGTTACTTGGAAGGCTAAGGTGGAAGGATCGCCTGAGTCCAGCAGGTTGAGACTGCGTAGCCATGAGTGTGCCACTGCTCTCCAGCCTGAATGACAGAGACTCCGACTCAAAAAAAAGATTTACTATATGCGAGGTCCTCGGTTGCACAATACTTGTCTTTTCATTTAATCCTTGCAACAGCCTGTGAGGTAGATGTTCATAGTCCTATTTTATACATATGGAAACTGAGACACAAACAAGCTAAGTCTCTTGCTCGAGGCAGATTTCTAAGAGGAATAAGAGCCAGGATTTAAGCCCAGCTGGTGTGGCTTCAAAGTCTGCACATTTACTTTTTTTTTTTTTGAGTTGGAGTCTCACTCTGTCGCCCAGACTGGAGTGCAGTGGCCACTCCCAGCCACCGCAGCCTCGACATGCTGGGCTCCGGTGATCCTTCCGCCTCAGCCTTCCAAGTAGCTGGAACTACCGGCGCGCGTTATCACGCCCGGCTGATTTTTTAATTTATTGTAGAGATGAGGATCACGCCAAGTTGCCCAGGCGGGTCTCGAACTCGCGGATTCAGGCAATCCACTCACCTCAGCCTCCCAAAGCGCGGGATTATAGGCTGAGCCACCAAGCCGGGCTGCACATTTACTTTTAAAAGCACACATCAACCAGTCTCAGTGGCTCATGCCTGTAATCCTAGCACTTTGGGAGGCCGAGGCAAGAGGATTGCCTGAACCCGAATGTTCGAGATCAGCCTGGGCAATGACGCAACCTCGTCTCTACAATAAATCAAAAAAATTAGCCGGGCATGGTGGTGGGTACCTGTGATTCCAGCTACTTCAAAGGCTGAGGTGGAAGGGTTGTCTGAGCCAAGCAGGTCCAGGCTGCAGTAACCGTGAGTGCGACACTGCACTTCAGCCTGGGCGACAGTGAGACTCAAAAAACGAATAGCAAAAGTAAAAAACTGGAATGTCACTAGAAACACAGTTTGGTTCAGGTAATGAAAAATAAAATCAGCCGGACTCCGTGGCTCAGCCTGTAATCCCGCGCATTTGGGAGGCCGAGGTGAGTGGATTGCCTGAGCCTGCGGGTTCGAGACCCGCCTGGGCAACTTGGCGAGACCTCATCTCTACAATAAATCAAAAACTAGCCGGGCATGGTAGCACACGCCTGTAGTTCCAGCTACTTGGAAGGCTGAGGCAGAAGGATCACCGGAGCCCAGCAGGTCAAGGCTGCGGTGGCTGGGAGCGGCCACTGCACTCCAGTCTGAGCGACAGAGTGAGACTCCAACTCAAAAAAAAAAAAAAAAAAAGAAAAAAGGAAATCAGGCAAAGATAGCCCAGCTCAATCAACCTGGAACCACTCTTGCCTATGCACATTCAAGCCAATTGACCTGAAATAGCACATGTCTCCAGTGAATTAGGAGGGACTCTAATATTTTATATAATGCCAGTGCCGGTTTGAGAGTCATTCAGCATATTTGTTTATGTTTAAGGTGTATAGCAGCATGCTTTGATATAAATGTAAATTATAGTAAAATGATTACTACAGGCAAGCAAATTAACATACCCACGATTTCCCATAATTACTTCATTTCTGGGTGTATGTAGTAAGAGCAGCTCAAATGCATTTACTTAGCAAATTTTCAGTGTACAATACCCCATTGGTAACTATTTGACTCTCTTATATCAATCAGTAATTTCAAGAGGTGGTTTCATTTTTCTCCTTTCCCCAAGCAGATCCCCAGGAGATTTTCAGAGCCAGTTCTCACCTAGAGCTGTCAGTTCTAAAGTTCAGAAGTCTCTGCAGGGTGCCGTGGCTCACGTCTGTAATTCCAGCACTTTGGGAGGCAGAAGCAAGAGGATTGCGTGAGCCCAGGGGTTCTAGACCAGCCTGGGCGACTTGGTGAGACCTTGTCTCTGGAACAGATCAAAAAATTAGCCGGGCGTGGTGTCGCGCACCTGTGGTTCCAGCTACTTGGAAGGCTGAGGCGGAAGGATCACCTGAGCCCAGCAACTTGAGGCTACGGTAGCTGTGAGTATGCCACAGCACTCCAGCCTGGGCGACAGTGTGAGACTTAGACACACACAAAAAATTAATTAATTAAAATAAAATAAAATAAAAATAAAGTTCATAAGTCTCCAGAGAGATCTGCCCCTTTCCTCTCGGCAGCTTCGGGGTGGGAGCAATGGGCAAAGGCATGTCTGGCTGGTGCAGGTCCCCCTGCCGCAGGCCCAGAATCTCGCTTCACCTCTGGAGGTCCAAGTTGTTGAAAGCCCACTGGAAATCCAAGCATCTTAGCTTGGGTGGTCACACTAGTCCCAGCCTGAGGTGCCAAACAGAGCCAGCCATGTATAGCAAGTCTTAAACTGTGTATTACAATTCCAGAAATCCCTTTTTCTCAGAATATTTATTTATTTTTATTATTTCATTTTATTTTTTTGAGTCAGGGTCTCACTCTGCTGCCCAGGCTGGGGTGTGGTAGCACAATCACGGCTCACTACAGCCTTGATCTACTGGACTCAGGCGATCCTTCCATCTCAGCCTCCCAAATATCTAGGATTGCATGTGCACACCACCATGCTTGGAAAATTTTTAAATTTGTTGCAGAGACGAGGTCTTACTATGTTGCCCAGGCTGGTTTTGAACTCCTGGGCTCAAGCAGTCCTCTCATCTCAGCCTCTCAAAGTGCTAGGATGACAGGTGTGAGCCACTGTGCCCAGCCTTCTCAGAATTTATCCCAAGGAAATAAATATGAAAACTACAAAGCTTTGGCCACAAAGATTTTATTTTCAGAATTGATTATAATAACCAAAGATCAGAGGTAATATAATATCTCCTATGGGAGATTAAAGCAAATTAATATATTCATGTAATGAAATATAATCCAGGCCAAGGCAAGAGAATCACTTGAGGTCAGGAGCTTGAGACCGACACGGGTAACACAGGGAAATACCATTTTTATAGAAATAAAAGAATTAGCCAGGCATGGTGGCACGTGCCTGTAGTGCCAGCAACTCGGGAGGCTGAGGAAGGAGGATGACTTGAACCCAGAAGGTCAAAATTGCAGTGAGCCAAGATCGCACCACTGCACTCTAACCTGGGAGATGAAGCAACATCCTGTCTCTAAAAAAAAAAAAGAAAAGAGACTGGGCTCGGTGGCTCAGCCTGTAATCCCGCGCTTTGGGAGGCCAAGGTGAGTGGATTACCTGAGCCCGCGGGTTCGAGACCCGCCTGGGCAACTTGGTGAGACCTCATCTCTACAATAAATCAAAAAACCAGCCGGGTGTGGTAGCGCGCACCTGTAATTCCGGCTCCTCAGAAGGCTGAGGCTGAAGGATCGCCGGAGCCCAGCAGGTCGAGGCTGCGGTGGCCGGGAGCAGCCACTGCACTCCAGTCTGGGTGACAGAGTGAGACTCCAACTCAAAAGAAAAGAAAAGAAAAGAAAATCTAACCATTAACAAGATAGTAAAGAAAAACTAATTTCTTTGACAGAGAAAGTTGTTCCGTTAAGTGAAAACAAGAAATAAGTAAAAAAGATTATCAAGAAGTATCATCCATCTATCTATCTGTCTAGCTATCATCTCTGAAGTCTGAAAGTCAAAACCCTATTAGGAATGAGAAATTTCAGCTATGGATATTATAGAGATTTTTGTGTTTTCCTGTACTATCCAGATTTTTCTATAATTTACATGTTATTTTTGTAAATCATAAAATGTTACTTAAAATTTAAAATGGAGCCAGAGTCTCATAGTCCTGTACGGAGACCATAAGCTCTCAGATCTCTAGTTGTTTTATTTCCAGCAGTGATAAGTGATTTTATTTTATTTTTGTTGTTGTTTTTTGAGTCAGATTCTCACTCTGTTGTCCAGGCTGGAGTGCAGTGGCACGCTCATGGCTACTGCAGCCTTGACCTGCTGGGCTCTGGCGACCCTTCTGCCTCAGCCTTCCAAGTAGCTGGTACTACAGGCATGAGCCACCACGCCCGACTACTTTTTTGATTTATTGTAGAGACAGGGTCTCGCCATGTTGCCCAGGCTGGTCTTGAACCCCTGAACTCAGGCAATCCTCTCACCTCTGCCTCCCAAAGTGCTGGGATTACAGGTGTGAGACACCTCGCCTGGCCAGAGATATGATTTTAAACATGTATTTAGGCCATCCCCTCTATCATCCTGGATGGCTGAGCGGAATGTGGCACACTCCTGGGATTGCTGTGATCCTCCTGGGAGCTTTCCCCCTTTCCAGGACTACCACCTCTTACAGGATCGGGCCCCTGTGTGTGACAGAGCTGCCACAGAGCAGGTGACAGACAGCCTGACTGATTGGCAGAGCTCCTAGCCTGCCCTCAGCAGTTCTTCCCAGGGCCAGGAGGGAGGTCTAACCTTCCCCCTCTTCATTGGCCTCTTCAAATGATGAAGGTCTGGCAATGCATATTTTATTTTATTTATTTTTTTTTTTTTGAGTTGGAGTCTCACTCTGTCGCCCAGACTGAGTGCAGTGGGTGCTCCCGGCCACCGCAGCCTCGCCTGCTGGGCTCCGGCGATCCTTCCGCCTCAGCCTTCCGAGTAGCCGGAATTACAGGCATGCGCTACCACGCCCGGCTGGTTTTTTGATTTATTGTAGAGATGAGGTCTCGCTGCCCAGGCGGGTCTCGAAACCGCGGGCTCAGGCAATCCACTCACCTCAGCCTCCCAAAGGCGCGGGATTACAGGCAGAGCCACCGAGCCCAGCTAGCAATGCATACTTTAAAACACAAAGATGAAGCACTTGTTTTTTTATGATTCATTTGTATTCATACTTGGCATTGCAGGCCTAATATAGGTTTGGGGTTACTGAAACTTTCACTTAAAAAAGTCACAGCCAGGCTCGGTGGCTCAGTCTGTAATCCCAGCACTTTGGGAGGCCAAGACGAGTGGCTTGCCTGAGCCTGCAGGTTCGAGACCCACCTGGGCAACTTGGCGAGACCTCACCTCTACAATAAATCAAAAACTAGCCGGGTGTGGTAGTGCGTACCTGTAGTTCCAGTTACTTGGAAGGCTGAGGCAGAAAGATAGCTGGAGCCCAACAGGTCGAGGCTGCGATGGCCAGGAGCGTGCCACTCCATTCCAGTCTGGGAGACAGAGTGAGATTCCAACTCAAAAAAAAAAAAAAGTCACACAAGGGCAATACTCTACCTGCTGTGTGTATGAGAACAGCAACCACACCACTGGGGTTTGGAGGTGGGCAGGCACACGTTCCCATCATCCTGCACATCCAGCCTGCAAGAGAACCTTGGGTGAGTTACCCATCTTTCTGGGCCTCTGTGTCTGCATTTTAAAACAGAAGCAGGCTGGGCTCCGTGGCTCACGCCAGTAATCCCAGCACTTTGGGAGGCCACGCAGGAGAATCGCTTGAGTGCAGGAGTTTGAGACCAGTCTGGGTCACATGGATAAGACCCTGACTCTACAAATTTGTTTTTTTAATTAGCTGGGCATGGTGGCTTGCTTGTTCAGGAGTTTGAGGCTGTGGCCAACTGTGCTCTGTGATCGTACCACTGCACTCCAGTCTGGGCAGCAGAGTGAGAACCCAACTCAATATTAAAAAAGTAAAATAAATTCTGCCAGGCGTGGTGGCTCAAACCTGTAATCCCAGCACCTTGGGAGGCTGAGGCGAGAGAATTGCCTGAGTCCACGGGATCAAGAACAGCCAGGGCAACTTGGTGAGACTTCTTCTCTACAATAAATTAAAAAATTAGCCTGGTGTGGTAGTGCGCATCTGTAGTTCCAGCTACTTGGAAGGCTGAGGCAGTATGATCGCCGGAGCCCAGCAGGTCGAGGCTGTGGTGGCCGGGAGCAGCCACTGCACTCCAGTCTGGGCGACTCAAAAACAAAAACAAACTCAATAAATAAATAAATACAATGAAACAAAAACAGAAACAAAGCTGGACGTGGTGGCTCATGTTCGTAATCCCAGCAGAGGATTGAGAGGATTGCTTGAGGCCAG
The DNA here is from genome assembly GCF_000164805.1 of Carlito syrichta. Classification (NCBI taxonomy): domain Eukaryota; kingdom Metazoa; phylum Chordata; class Mammalia; order Primates; family Tarsiidae; genus Carlito; species Carlito syrichta. The sequence goes on along the minus strand of NW_007247253.1, from coordinate 156,760 downwards.
GAGTTCGAAACCAACTGGAACAACATAGCAAGACCCCGTCTCTACAAAAACAAAAACAGAACAAAACAAAACAAAAAAGGAAAACTAGGTGGGCATGGCGACACTTGTCTGTAGCCCCAGATATTTGGAAGACTGCGTCTGGAGGCTCCCTTGAGCCCAGGATATCAAAGCTGCAGTGAGCTATGATCATCCCACTGCACTTCAGCCTGGGCAACAGAGTGAGACTCTGTCTCAAAAAAACAAAACCAATAAACAAAACAACACCATAAAAACAAACAGTAGGGCCTAGGTGAGACCTTATCTCTACAATAAATCAAAAATTAGCCTGGTGCAGTAGTATGTGCCTGTAGTTCCAGCTACTTGGAAGGCTGAGGCAGAAGGATTGCCAGAGCCCAGCAGGTCGATGCTGGGGGGGCCGTGAGTGTGCCACTGCACTCCAGCCTGGGCAACAGAGTGAGATTCCAACTCAAAAAACAAAACAAAACAAAAAAACCCTTCAGTCTCAGTTCTGCTGTCTACCACCTTGAGCAGTAATTAACATCTCAGTGCCGCAGTTTCTTCATGTATAAAGTGGGCATAATAATAGAACTACTCTAGAATTTTTCTGGAGATCAAATGAGTTAAAATAGCCGGGCTCGGTGGCTCAGCCTGTAATCCCGCATCTTTGGGAGGCTGAGGTGAGTGGATTGCCTGAGCCCGCAGGTTCAAGACCCGCCTGGGAAGGCGAGACCTCATCTCTACCATAAATCAAAAAATTAGCCGGGCGTGGCAGTGCGCCTTCCAGCTACTTGGAAGGCTGAGCGGAAGGATCGCCGGAGCCCAGCAGGTCGAGGCTGCGGTGGCCGGGAGCGGCCACTGCACTCCAGTCTGGGCGACAGAGTGAGATGCCAACTCAAAAAAAAAAAAAAAAAAAAAGAGTTAAAATATGTGAAGTCCTTAGAATAGAGCTTAGCTCTATAAATGGTAGCTATTTGTCATTATTAGTCTTATGATCAACTTCGTTATTATCATTATGTTCCCCTCATTCTCTAAGCAAGGGGGAAGGAAGCACAGTTTACAATATCCACAAGGCAGTAATATATCAAAGAACAGATTTAACAAAAGATGTGTTAAACCTTTGGGATAAGATTTCATTGAAAACCATAAAAGAAAATCATGATGAAACTGAAATGACTTGTCTGAAAAGGCGCTCCTCTTTCTTTCTCCAAAGTGATCTTAACAGCTTTTTGTTCCTGTGCCCTTCCAAAAGAATTTTAAAACCAGGTGAATTTACAGGTGACCTTCAGGAGGTTGGAGACGTTGATGAGGTTGAGTCCTTGTTCAAGGATCAGAAGCTTCAGTGTCATAAAGCAAGGAGGTCTGGAGTAGCCAAAGCCCTGCAGGGCCATCAGCCTCTTCCACCTACTCCAAAGTGCCTTGCAAAGATGATCGTCTTCTATGTGTTCAAGATGGGGAAAGGTTGTGCAGTGCTGGGATAGAACAGAGAACTCAGAAATAGATCCTCATATACATGAGAATGTTGCCAGTTCCAAAAGGGCCATTACCCATCTGTTGGGACAGAAAGGATCATTCAGTAAATGGCGCTGCTAGTTACATACATGGATGATAACATAAAACCGCTTCCTTACCTCATGCCATAAACAATAATCACTGAACACCTAAATGTAGAAGTGCAAAATATGATACCTCTTTTTAAATGTAGGAGAATATTTTCATGACATCAGATCACAGAAGAACTTAATAAGAGCAGAGAAAGCTCAAACCATAAAATAAAATATAAATAAGTTGGACCATATGTGTGGGAAAAACCACTATGAGTACTGAAAAAAGGTCAAAGAACCATCTGAAAAAAAAAAATGCACAACTCATGTCATGGACAAAGAGATAATTTTATGAATAAAGAACTTTTGCATAACTTTTGCATAATAATTTTGTATTATTGATACTTTTGTATCAATGATTTGGTATGAAAAGACAGCTGACAGGAAAGTATACATAAGTTGTCTTAAAGATCCAAAAATATGCCAGCGCTTTGGGAGGCGGAGATGAGAGGATTGCCTGAGTCCAGGGGTTCGAGACCAGCCTGGGCAACTTGGTGAGACCTCATCTCTATAATAAATCAAAAAAGTAGCCAAGCGTGGTGGCATGTGCCTGTAGTTCCAGCTACTTGGAAGGCTGAGGCAGAAGGATTGCCTGAGCCCAGGAGGTCGAGGCTGTGGTGGTTGGGAGCATGCCACTGCACTTCAGCCTGGGTGACAGAGTGAGACCCTAACTCAAAAACAAAAACCAAAAAGGGCAAACAAACAAAAGAGTTCCCTCATTTTTTCTTTACAGCTCCCTAGTATTCCTCAGTATGAATGAATAATTTATGTTGAATCAGTTCCTTGCTGATTAATGTTTAGTGGTTTATTTCTCATCTTTTGCTATAATAATGTACTGAGTAACTTTGTGCTGTTATCATGGCGTGTGTGTGTGTGTGTGTGTGTGTGTGTGTGTGTACGTACAGGGAGCATGGTCCTAGATGCACAGACACCTGGCCAAATGGTATGTTCAAGTGTCATTTTGATACTGTAATTCCCAGAATTTTGGCTTGTCATTCCCTCCACAGGAGTTGTAAAAATCTGCTCCCCACAGCACTGTAAAAGGGTCTGTTTCCTACATCATGGACAATATCATCCATCAGACTTTTAGATTTTTACCCCTCTGATAGGTGAAAAATGGCATTTTCATATGGTTTCAATTTGCACCTCTGTTGCTATGAGTGAAGCTGAATTTGCAGCACAGAAATTTTATATTTTTAAATTTGTTTTTGAGTTGAGGTCTCCCTCTGTTGCCCAGGCTGGAGGGCAGTGGCACAATCACAGCTTACCACAGCCTTGGCCTCCTGGGCCCGGGTGACCCTCCTGGCTCAGCCCCCTGAGTAACGGGGACTATAGGCGTGTGGTATCTTTGTTTTGTTTTTTTTTTACTTTTTGTAGAGATGAGGTCTTGCTATGTTGCCCAGGCTGGCATCAAATTCCTGGATTCAAGCAATCCTCCTGCCTCGGCTTCACAAAGTGTTTTGATTACAGGCATGAGCCACTATACCCACTCATATTTTTAGGTTTTTTTTGAGTTGGAGTCTCACTCTGTTGCCCAGGCTGGAGTACAGTGGCATGCTCATGGCCACTACAGCCTCGACCCCCTGGGCTCAGGTGATCTTTCTGCCTCGGCCTTCCAAACAGCTGGAACCACAGGTGCATGCCACCACTCTCGGCTAATTTTTTTTTATTTATTGTAGAGACGAGGTCTTGCCAAGTTGCCCAGGCTGATCTCGAACCCCTGGACTCAGGCAATTCTCTCGCCTCCACCTCCCAAAGTGCTGGCATACTTTTAGATTTTTAAGACAACTTATGTATACTTTCCTATCATCTGTCTTTTTATACACAATCCCAGCTCACCACAGCCTCAACCTCCTGGACTCAGGCAATCCTTCTGCCTCAGCCTCCCAAGTAGCTGAGACTACAGGCACCCACCACCACTTCCAGTTAATTTTGTAATTTTTTTGTAGAGGTGAGATATCGACATGTTGCCCAGGCAGTCTCAAACTCCTGGATTCAAGCAATCCTTCCTTCTCCCCACTTGGCCTCCCAAAGTTCTAAGATTACATGAGTGAGCCATAGTGCCTGGCCGGGAACTCTTTTAATGTAGTACTGATGTGGAATAATCTTAGAATATATAGTAAAGGAAGAGAAAACCCCAAAATACATAGCAGTGTATACAATATGCTAATATTTGAGTTTAAAAAGTGAAAATATTTATCTTTTTTTTGAGCATAAGATAATTTTGGAAAGACATCAAGGGGAACTAAGTGATTTGAAAAACCAGAGAACAGAGATTTTTCACTATATGCTCCTGTATGTCTTGAATCTTGAGTTGTATGCATGCATTATATTTCCAAGGAGAGTAATGTATTTAAATTTAGCAAATTGACTGCATTGAAATTCAAATTTTTGATACAATAAAAGGCATCATAAAAAGGTTTAGCGATAAGTAACATACTGGGAGAATATATATGTTTTTTCAGATTGGAAAATATAGTTTATTGAGAAAGTAAATCAGAGAGAGACAGAGAGAGAGCAAGAAAGAGGAAATCACCTCTCCAAGGTAGGGAAGGGGGCCAAAGCCAGGAAACATGACGATGCCCATAGCTCAAAGAGCACATGGCTATACCTGAGTCTAGTAAGGCAATACCCAGAGAATATATTTTCAACACATGAATCTGATGAAAGATTTGCGTGTAGAATGCCAAAGCAATAAGAAAAAAATTCAACATGAAGATGGACAGAATATATGACCAAAACATTCACAGAAGAAGAAACATGAACAGTGGATTGATGTAATAAAGCTTATTCGAACAATCAGGAAACTAATTAAAATGAGATGCCATTTCACTGGCAGTAGACTGGAAAACATTTAAAACTCTGGGAGTCCCAAGTACTGTTGAAGATATAAGATTTGGAGGACACTCATGCTGGTGGGAGTGTGCATTGCTGTCACCATACTGGAGAACCAAGTGGCAATAAAGCAGAAAGTATGCACACCCCTGGACATAGTCATTGCACTTTTTGGTACATATTCTAGAACACTTCTTGCACATTTGTATAAAAAGAAGTACAAAAACTTTCCACCACTGATTTATTATTTGTACTAACAGAAAACAACAGGAAAGTTGCTAAATAATGGTATTATTACCAAATGAAATACCACATTGCAATAACCCTAGTCCAATATTCCTATATATATCGACATAAATAAATGACAAACACAGAAGGTGGAGTGAAAAGCAAATTGTTAGGGTAAACTGAGGCAGGTGGGCCAATGTCGCAGGAATAAAGCAAAGAGTTGCAGGCAAAGCAAAAGAGTTTATTCT
>NW_007247253.1:144065-151828 GCF_000164805.1 Carlito syrichta | reverse complement strand
TTTATTCCCCTCGAGGTACAGTGAGGCCAACACTAAGAGGCAGTGGAGCCCACCCTGCCTCTGTTTACCCTAACACACATTTTAGAAGAATAGTATTTAAATAAATTGTTAATACATTCAAACAATTTTATGTAATGTTTGTGTTTACCTACATAGGTACTAATAGTAAGAGCGTAAAAAAATACACTGAAATTAGAAACATTATATTCAGGCAATAGTTACCTCTGGGCATAGAGGGAGGATGATAAGATCATGGAGGAATGCTTACGGGATATGCCCTGTGTCTGTAAAATTTTGTTTTTTAAAAAGCTAACAATTGACTTGAGACCAGCCTGGGCAACATAATGAGACCTCATCTCTACAAAAAAATAAAAATAAAAAATTAGTTGGACATGGTCGCACGCGCCTGTAGATCCAGCTCCTCAGAAGGTTTGCCTGAGCCTGGGAGACTTAGGCTGTGGTGAGCAGTGGTCATGCCACTGGACTCCAGCCTGGGCAACAGAGTGAGACTCTGACTCAAAAAATAAAACAAAACAATGATCAATTGAAATTTTAAAAAAAGAAAAGGTAACATTTTACAAAACTAGGTGGTGGGTGCACTACTAGTATTACATTCTTTTTTAAATAAAAAAAATATATAGCCCAGGCGTGGTGGCTCATGCCTATAATCCCAGCACTTTGGGAGGCCAAGGCGAGAGGATTGTGTGAGCTCATGGGTTCGAGACCAGCCTGGGCAACTTGGTGAGACCTCATCTCTACAATAAATCAAAAAACTAGTCAGGCGTGGCAGCGTGTATCTGTAGATCCAGTTACTTGGAAGGCTGAGACAGAAGGATTACCTGAGCCCAGCAGGCTGAGGCTGTGGTGGCTGTGAGCATGCCACTGCACTCCAGCGTGGGTGACAGAGTAAGACTCCCACTCAAAAAAAATATATAATAATATTTATATAAAAATAGATATATTATGAAATATAAATATAAAATATGTTTATAATATATTTTAATAATATATCGAATATATATATATAATATATATAAAATATATTTTAGAGATGAGGTTTCATTCTGTTGCCCAGGCTGGAGTGCAGTGGCTGGGCTTTAATGAACCTCCAGCCTCAGCCTCTTGAGAAGCTGGGACCGTAGGTATGAGCCACTATATTTGGCCTATTTTTTAATACTTTTTAATGTTTGGAATAGCTTAATAAAATTAAAATGAACACGGGAGAGATTTAACCTAGAATACTAAATAGCAATGATTTTTTTTTTCTTTTGGTCAGGGTCTCCTTCCTAGTTCTCCCATTTGTAAGCACTGTGACCCTGAGTGAGTTACATAATCTCTTTAAGCCTCATTTTCCTCAGTTGCAAGGTGGGGATAATTATAGCAGTTAGAAGATTAAGTAAGAAAAAGATTAAACTTTATGAAGGCTTGATCCTTGCACTTGGTAAGTGATGTTTCAGCCAGTGTTACCGTCTCTGTTTGACTAGGGGAAGGATCTTCCTGAATCGCTTTGACTCTCATCTCTTGACTCTCTTTAGACGGTGAAACTTTGGTCTCAGGTTTGCACCAGAAGTAACTGAAAATAAGGATATGAGCTTGGAACATTTTTTTTTTTTTTTTTTGGTAAGACTGGTTTTAAGGAGAAACTGCAGTCTTGACAAGGAGCTGCTAATTAAGCCTGCGAGGACACGTGCTGATTAATCCAGCTGTACCTGCTGGTAGAGGATACTCTGAAATAATGAAGAGCTGTCAGATCCTTCCCGCACTGTGGGCCCGCACTTACATGCTCAGCTCTTTGGGGCTCGTTTTCGTGTTATCTGCCAGGATCCCCACGGCGGCCTCACCACGGGCATCTTGGTAGGACGACAGAAACATCCACCTGACCGGTCCTTCTACAATGACTCATCGTGTGCCTCCTCTGTGCCAGCACTGTGCCCATGCTGAGGGTGACCCAGAAGCGCCCTTGCCTTAGTAACTCAGAAAATTCCATTGGGGAGACAAAGCAAATACCAAAGAATGAAAGACTTGAACAATAGGACGAAAGCATGTGATTCACTGCTTCACGGAGTGGTGAAGTCCAAGGAGCCAGGGGCAAGCAGCGGAGGGAACTTCAAAAGGAAGTGTCGCAGGTGGCAACCGGTCGGCTGGAGTCCTGGGCGGTGACACAATTCCCCCAAGTCAGATTAGAGGAAGACAGGTTTGTTGAGTGCATCGCAAAGGAGCAGCAGGCGGCGGAGCGAGACACACACACGGTCTGCGCTGAGCCAGAGCGTCGGGGTTATTTTATGTGGGAGCTGGCCTCTTTCCCTTCCAGCTATGCAAATGAGGGGTTGAAATATGGCAGTTCTGATTGGTTGGTGTCTGACTTTGATTGTAGGCCGCTCATTGGCCAGAGCCGGCCTCTTTGCCTTCCTGCCTCTTTGCCTTTCTACCATGCAAATGAGGGATTGAAACATGGCAGTTCTGATTGGTTGATGTTTGACTTTGATTGTAGGCCGCTCATTGGTCAGAGCCGGGGTCTTTGCCTTCCTGCCATACAAATGAGGGATTGGAATATGACAGCTCTGATTGGTTGATGTTTGACTTTGGAGCCTGCTCATTGGTCAGAGGTTAACGCGAGGCTCCTGTGGTATAAAATGGCTTCCACGTGAACGTGCAAGAAAGCAGTCTCAGTTTGGTGTTAGGCAGATGGCAGTTGAAAGCAAACCCCCTCCCGCCTCTGTGGGAGCTGCGCTTCCCTGTCCCTCCACTGGAAGGGTTTGCCCACACGTGACTTGCTTTAGTCAACGGGACATTAGTGCAAGTGACATGACTGATGGCTTCAAATGTGCTGGCACAGTTGTGCTTTCGAGCCTTTTTGCCATGACATTGTCAGAGGGGGAAAATTTTTACTCTACCCTGGGACCTGCAAATTAAAGTAACAAAAAACGGATGAACAGGGAAAAAGGCACATAGTTTTTATTAATATTTTACATGTGCAGGAGTTTACAGAAATAAAGTGAAACTCAAGTGGTTAGACTTAGGGCCTTACACGCCATTTTAACAAAGGAAAGGAGCCCAGCAAGATGGCTCGCCTGTAATCCAAGCACTTTGGGAGGTGGAGGTGAGAGGACTGCTTGGGTCCAGGGGTGGGAGACGGGCCTGGGCAACTTGGCAAGACCTCATCTCTACAATAATAGCCCGGCGTTGTGGTGCGCGCCGGTAGTTCCAGCTATTATGAAGGCTGAGGTGGAAGAATCACCTGAACCTAGTAGGACGAGGCTGCGGTGGCCGTAAGTGTGCCATTGCACTCCAGCCTGGGAGACAGAGTGAGACTCCAACTCAAAAAAAAGGAAAGGAGTGATGAGTCATGGAGAAGTAAGTAGGAAATATACAGGGAAACAATTGAAAGATAAGAGTTATCTTGGTAGTTTGTTTATGCAGATCCATTTAGGTGCAGACTCTCCAACTCTGGTGACAAGAATCTCTCTCCATTTCTTGGTATGAGGACAACTTCACAGGGGAAATTTATGCCCTGCTTTTAGGCAGAAGGAGGGTTGGAGGGGCAGAGAACTCCTCTGCATCTGCTGACTCTCCATAATGCTTATGCTAAAGTGGCATGTTTTGGTGTGGCATGTCCTGACCCCACTTAAGATGAACATGCCGCAGTTGTCCACTGATCCTGGAAGAATAAAACTACTTGGAGCAAGCCTGGGTGCCATGAGCAGCACAAGGTCAGACATAACCAGGTCCACACATACTCGTGTCTTTCCACAAGGTCAGAGTTTTATGGGTGCTGTCTTAATCACGAAAGCCACGAGCTCCATGGAGTTCCCTTAGCACTACCTGTTCACTCGGTAGTCACAAGCCATGGGCTCACAGGATCAAGCCATTCCACAAGTCAGTCAATATTGCAAACCATACACAATACTACACTTAGCCCAAATATAAATGTTATTGATTAAAATTTCACACCAGAGTAACACTTAACCTCAAGAGAAAAGGGAATAGGGAAGGGGCTTCATGAAGCAGTCCAAGGAGAGAAACGTGGACAAGGAGAGAGTCCTGGCCTGGCCGGGATAGTCATCAGTGTCTTACAAGGAGGAGTCCTTGATGTGGGTAGAGCCTTCAGCGGCAGATTCTGGGTGCTGATCACGAGTGACATCCAGACAGGATCTATCAAGATGGCATGCCTACCTGGTGAAGTCCTACTCATTTTATAGCCCTGAAGTCCTCTGGTGAGGATTAGATAGGAAAGGTGTATGTCCTTATCTGGTTGGATATTGTCTCTATTGATTAGATGAACCTCTGCACCCGGTTGTAAAATGGAGTCTTCTTCTAAGATGGGGTTATTTACGTCGAGGGTGCACAATACATTGGACCTACTTTATAACCTGGAATCGAGGCCAGCTGGTTCAGCCTAGATTAGTTGAACCATAGTCAACCCACAGGTGCCTGAGTGAGAAGTAAATACTCACAGCGTGTGCATCTGAGATTCTGTTTTGCTTGTTACTCAGTATTATTGTAACAACAGTCTATTCATCAGTAAAATGGGAAATATGTATAGCTTAACATTCAGTGGTATTATACAAATGAAACAAAATATAAACCTAATGTCTGAGATTTTTTTGTTTGTTTTTTTGAGTCCGAGTCTCACTCTGTCACCCAGGCTAGAGTGCAGTGGCACTCTCACAGCCACCGCTGGGTTCAAGAGATCCTTCTGCCTCAGTCTTCCATGTAGCTGGAACTTCAGGCGAGCACCACCATGCTTGCCTAATTTTTTATTTATTTATTGTAGAGACAAGATCTCACCATGTTGCCCAGGCTGGTCTCAAACCCATGGACTCAGGTAATCCTCTCGCCTCTGCCTCCCAAAGTGCTGGGATTACAGGCATGAGCCACCTTGCCCAGCCAATGTCTCAGATTTTAACACCCTGAGAATATAACGGTACTCATGTTATTTATTTATTAAAATAATATATTTTGTAGAGGCAAGGTCTTGCTATGTTGCCTAGGCTGATCTCCAACTCCTGGCCTCAAGCAATCCTGCCTCAGCCTCCCAAAGCTCTGAGGTGATAGGCATGGTCACATTAACATGGCTACCTGATTTGCAATGGTTCAGGAGGAAATTCCCTTCCCAGAAGAGTTTCCATAAATAGTCGTGATGTCACACAATGTTATGGTGCATCCCCACCCCCACCCCATTGCCACCAGCTGGGGTACCACAACTCTGCTAGGGTACCACAACTCTGCTGGGGTACCACAACTCTGCTAGGGTACCACTCAGGGTTCAGGTTCAGCACCTGTGGGACACCTGCTGGCCATCCGGTGGAACTACAGAAAGGTTTGAACACCAGGCAGCAGACCTAACTTCATGATTCAACACCAGATGTCAGAGATCCAAACTTCAGAACTCAGATGATGCTGGCCAGCTTGCCTCGTTTATTTACTTAGCAAATATCTATCACGTACCTATTACTTGCTGAACGGTGCATTTGGTGTACACTATGCCAGGTTCAGGGCTTATGGGAATTACTTTGCTAAGGGAATGGAGATAGAAAATTTTCTCTCTCTCACTTATCCTCAATTAGTGAACTCCCCAGCCTGGCAGGGATCCAGGGAGTCAGAATTTAGGGAAACAGCTTGAAATGTTTCTAGAACGGCAGGCTGAAAGAGAGATCCTCTGATAGCCACAGCGGTAAACCCAAAGCAGTTCTCCCCTGAACCCTCGGGCCTATAGCTGAGCCTGGGTCACAGCTCCCTAGGGTCAGTTTCCTTTCCAGCTCCTGGAAGCCTTCCCACACCAGTTCTGTCGGGCATGTGTGGGGACGTCTGAGTCCCAGCCATAAAGAGCAATCAAGACACGTTTCCAGAGGACATTCCAGCTTCCAGGCAAAAGTGAGTCTGCAAATGGCTTCTCAAGAGGTAGGGTATCGTCCAACTACTCCCAGTGCATGGATGGGTCTTGCTATGATCCCTAGTTACAGAAATAATACAGAAAGTTCCAGGCAAATGGCAGTTTGTATTCAAGAAGTCTCAATTCTCTTCTACTTCTCAGAGGAAAGAAGACTTGAGCTGGGGTTTGGAGATGTTAAATGGAGTCTTCTAAGATGGAGTTATTTATGTCAAGGGTGCTCAATACGCTGAAATACACTGAACCTACGTTATAACCTGGAATCAGGCCCAGCTGAGTCCAGCCTAAATTAGTTGAACCATAGTCAACCCACAGGTGCCTGAGTGAGAAGTAAATGCTTAGGGCATGTGCGTCTGAGATTCTGTGTTGCTTGTTACTCAGTATTATTGTAACAATAGTTTATTCATCAGTAAAATAGGAAATATGTGCAGCTTAACATTCAGTGGTATTATAAGAATTAAATGAAATATAAATGTAATGCCTTGGATTTTTTTGTTTGTTTTTTTGAGTTAAAGTCTCACTTTGTCACCCAGGCTAGAGTGCAGTGGCACTAAGATGGTCACTGCCGCCTTGACTTGCTGGGTTCAGGCGATCCTTCCCCGTTAGCCTTCCATGTATAGTTGGAAGTACCGGCGAGCACCACCATGCCTGGCTAATTTTTTGGAATGAAAAGGAAAGAGTTAGAAATCTCTGTGCCTATCATGGAAAGAAAAAAAAATTCCATGGTGTTGTACTTCAGACCTTGAAGACAGCTCAGAGATGACAGAGTTAGGCCAGCAATGTGAGGTGATTTCAGACCAGGAAGTTCCAGATACCTTCTGAGTAGTGAAATTATTACAAGGCTTCCCAGAATTCCTAGGTTCTAATAAATATTATTTTTCCTACATTTGTTTTGCTAGGCCTGCCATAACAACATGCCACAGACCAGGTAGTTTAAATAGCAGAAATGTATTTTCTCACAGTTGTGGAGGTTGAACATCCCAAGATAAAGATGTTGGGTTTCTTTTGAGTTGGGGGTCTCTGTCGTCCAGGCTAGAGAACAGTGGCACAATCACAACTCATCACAGCCTAGACCTTTTGGGTTCAGGTGATCCTTCCACATTAGCCTTCTAAGTAGGTGGGATACAGGCATGCACCACCACACTCAGCCAATTTTTTTTTTTTTTTTTTGTAGAGACAAGGTCTTGCTATGTTTCCTAGGCTGGCCTCAAACTCCTGGGCTCAAGCAACCCTCCCACTTCAGCCTCCCAAAGTGCTGGGATTACAGGCTTGAGCCACCATGCCCAGCTGAAGTTGGGTTTCTTCTGTGACTTGTCTCTTTGGCTTGCAGGCGAATACCTTCTCTCTCTGTTCTTATATGTGTCCCCCGTGTGCTCATATCCCTGATGTCTCCCTGTGTGTCCAAAGGTCTTCCTGTTTGAATAGGGCCCACTATTACCAAAATGCCAGGGGTTCAGTTAAGGACCTCTTGCTCACCGCCCAGAGTGCCCATCCTGAGACAATGAGTATTGTGAGGGAAGAAGACTTTTAGTTGTGTGATATCAGCCAAGGAGAACAGGAGATCAGTCTGAAATCCATCTCCCCAACTGACTGAAATTGGGGGTTCAGAGGGTAGGGAAAGAATGTGAAACAGTAGTTAGGAAGGAGTAAGGAGGCAGTCATGTTGCGTGAGGGGTCTGGCATCTCGTCTGGGTGTGTTCTGGTGAGTTTCAGACTCTGCCAGACTCTGTCTCCAGAGGAAGGAGCTCAGACAAGGCAAAAGTAAGTTTTAAGAACAAGAAGGCCGGGCTCGGTGGCTCAGCCTGTAATCCCACGCCTTTGGGAGGCTGAAGTGAGTGGATTGCCTGAGCCCGCAGGTTCAAGACCCGCCTGG
>NW_007247253.1:141265-144045 GCF_000164805.1 Carlito syrichta | reverse complement strand
CGGAAGGATCGCCGGAGCCCAGCAGGTCGAGGCTGTGGTGGCCGGGAGCAGCCACTGCACTCCAGTCTGGGCGACAGAGTGAGACTCCAACTCAAAAAAAAAAAAAAAAGAACAAGAGGGTCGATTTCTTTGTTTATTAAAAAAGATAAATAAATAAAGACCTGTTGGGGCAGTATCCCCATCCTAATGGATTTTAACATCATCACCTCATTAAAGGCCTTATCCCCAAACACAGTCACATTCTGAGGCACTGGGTGTTAGGACTTCAACATGTCAATTTTGAGGGACACGATGTAGCCCATGACATTCTTCTTCAAAATGGTTACTGATTCTCTGTTAGCTTTTTGTCATTGCCTTTTCGTTTGGGGGCAAAAGAAGGACCCTGATACATAGCCAGTGTTGATGAAAAAGCCAAACTCTATAAAATATTTAAAGAGGTGTATTTTGAGCCAAATATGAGTGACCTAGACCCGTGACACAGTCCCAAGAGGTCCTGAGAACATGTGCCCAAAATGGTTGAATTACAGGTAGGTTTTATACATTTTTAGGGAGACAGAAGTTACAGGGAAAACATAAATCAACACATGTGAGATTTTAAAAGAACAAAGAAAAAAATAAACAAAAAAAATAATGCATGTATGGTTTACATTGGTTGGGCCCAGAAAGGCGGGACATCTCCAAGTAGAGAGCTACAGGTCATAGATGGATTTAAAGAGTTTCTGATTGGCAATTTGCAGAAAGTGTTAAACTCCGGTTGGGTGCCATGGTTCACGACTGTAATCCCAGTACTTTGGGAGGCCTACATGAAAGGATCACTTGAACCCAGGAGTTTGAGACCAGCCTAGGCAACATGACGAGACCTCGTTTCTACAAAAAAACTGCTGAAAAATAGATATCATAGTGTTCTTGAATCCCAGCTACTTGAAAGGCTGAGGCAGTAGGATCACCTGAGCCCAGGATGCTGAGTCTGAGGTGAGCCATGATCATGCCACTGCACTCCAGCCTGGGTGACAGAGTGAAACCCTGACTCAAAAGAAAAAAAAAAAGTTACGTCTAAAGAACTTGAAGTAGGCCAGGCTTGATGGCTCAGCCTGTAATCCCAGCACTTTGGGAGGCCAATGCGAGTAGATTGCCTGAGCCCACGGGTTTGAGGCCAGCCCGGGCAACTTGGCAAGACCTCATCTCTACAATAAATAAAAAATTATCTGGGCATGGTAGTGCGCACCTGTAGTTCTGGCTACTTGGAAGGCTGAGGCAGAAGGATCGCCAGAGCCTAGCAGGTCGAGGCTGCAGTGAATGGGAGCAGCCACTGCACTCAAGTCTGGGTGACAAAGTGAGACTCCAACTCAAAAAAAAAAAAAAGAGTTCAAAGTAAAAGAAATGCTTGAGTTAAGATGGGGGAGTTGTAGAAGCCAAGGTTCTTGCTATGTAGATGAAGCTTCTAAGGATCAGCCTTCAGGGAGACTAGGTGGTGTATGCCTTAAAATGTGATTTCTACAGATGCGAATTTCCCCAAGAGATGGTTTTGCAGGATCACTTCAAAATATGTCAAAGAAATATATTTTGGGGTAAAATATTCTCATTTCCTTCAGGGCCTGCTCTCTGTCTTGTGCTGCTGCTGTACGAGTCAGGTTGGCATTTCGTATCTTATTGCCAGAGTTTGACAGCCCTATGATCTCTATTTTAATGCTAATGCTGGTCACTTGTGGGGGTGTACCGATATCTGACCTCCTTTCCCATCATGGTCTGGAATTTAGTTTTTCAGGTTTTCCTTGACTCAGAAGGGGTCCGTACAATTGGTTGGGGCCTTAAAATTTTATTTTTGGCACGCCAGCATGAGAACTGCCTTGTCATTTCCTAAGCTTGTCCTGGCTGACTTCACCTGCGGTTTGGCCCAAACACCCCTCTTCTTGCTCTTCAAAGATTGGAGTCCTGTGTTCACACTCTCTGCACCAAGTCGGGGGAGGAGCAGGGCAGGGCACACAAGCCAACAATCCCGAGACGTGCTGGAACTCCAGGTGCAGACAGGTGGCAGGCATCCCACCACAGAGGCTGGGATCAGAGGGAAAGAGATCAGATGTCCGACAGGGACAATTGATTGAAAACAACATTGGATCGGCAGGAGCGACAGGGACAAGCTAGGCCCAGGTATCAGCGCCTCACTGACCAACACCCTTCTGGGTTCTGTGGTCTCTCAGGAGGACGTCCTGTTTGGCTGAGTGGCTCGCTTCTGTGTTCTGTGGTCTCTCAGGAGGACGTCCTGCTTGGCTGAGTGGCTCGGCCATGGGAGGTGCCGTGACATGTGAGCAGGACCAGTTCTGGAAGTTCCACCCAGGTGTTCTTCATGGAGTGAGCAGACACTAGAAAATAAGGGCTCTCCTAACAGGGTGCTGCCAGCTTTTGTTCCGAGTCATTGGTTGTCTTATGTTGTCCACAAGCAGAGTGACTGTTGGTGTTTCCAGGGCCCCGGACTTGCCGCCTGTGGAATAATCTTGGTTTCCCTAAGTGATGTGTTGAAGCTGTTTGCTATTCTGCCAGCTATCAGATGGCCTCTTTCAGTTTCTTGACCCACAGAGAGCCCAGCGGACATCCGTTTGGGTGGCCACATTCTCTGGCTTCCTCTTTGCAGTTTCCAGAAGGCAAGTCCAGGCCTGAGAGAGCTCATTCATGGCTGAGTTCCTGGGTCATGGTCACCGACTCGGCACCAGACCCGCCTTGTCAACAGAAGTCCTCTGCTCCATCCTCTCCCCGTTGCTCCCCAAAATATCACTTGCAAATCA
>NW_007247253.1:98578-140905 GCF_000164805.1 Carlito syrichta | reverse complement strand
TGAGTTGGAGTCTCATTCTGTCGCCCAGGCTGGAGTGCAGTGGCATGCTCACAGCCACCACAGCCTCGACCTGCTGGGCTCAGACGATCCTTCCTCCTCAGCCTTTCAAGTAGCTGAAATTACAGGCACACGCCACCACACTTGGTTGATTTTTTTTTTTAATTGTAGAGATAAGGTCTCACCAAGTTGCCCATGCTGGTCTCGAACCCATGGGCTCAGGCAATTCTTTCACATTGGCTTCCCAAAGTGATTATAGGTGTGAGCCACCGTACCTGGCCTTGTCTTGCTCTTAATGGCTACCACTCATGGCCCTTGTGGAATTAAAATATAAGACTAAGTCCCTCAAATAGAGTGAATGAATCTTTCTTGGTCAGGGAGATGTCAGACACATTTTTATTTATTTACTTTTTTTTTTTTTTGAGTTAGGGTCTTGCTCTGTCTTCTAGGCTGGAGTGTAATGGCACCATCAAGGATCACCGCAGTCTCAACCTCCCAAGCTCAGGTGATCCTTCCACCTCAGCCTCCCAAGTAGCTGGGACTACAGAAGCATGCCACCATGCCCGGATAATTTTTTTTTTTAATTTGTAGAGATAAGATCTCACTATGTTGCCTAGGCTGATGTCGAACTCTCGGGTTCAAGCAATCCTCCCACCTTGGCCTTCCACAGTTCTGGGGTTACAGGCTTGAGCCACCATACCCAGAGTATTTGCTTATTTTTAGAGACAAGATCTTGTTCTGTTGTCCAGGCTGGAGTGCAATGACATGTTCATAGCTCACTGCAGCCTCGAACTCCTGGGCTCAAGAGATCCTCCTGAGTCTCTGGGATTACAAGCGTAAGCAACCACATCCAGCCAGTTGTAGTTAATATATAAGTGAAAATCAAGATAAAATGACCCCCAGAGTAGCTGGGACTACAGGCAAGCACCATGATGGTCGGCTAAGTTTTTTGTTTGTTTGTTTTTTAAGTTTTTAATTTTTTATAGAGATGAGGTCTTGCTTTGTTGCCCAGGCTGGTCTCAAACCCCTGGTCTCAAACCATCCTCCCTCCTTGGCCTCCCAAAGTACTGGGATTACTCACGTGAGCCCCAGAAAATGTTTTTTTTTTTGAGTTGGAGTCTCACTCTGTCACCCAGGCTAGAGTGCAGTGGCACGCTCCCGGCCACTGCAGCCTCGACCTGCTTGGCTCCGGCGATCCTTCCTCCTCAGCCTTCCAAGTAGCTGGAACAACAGGCATGTGCTACCACACCCGGCTAATTTTTTATTTATTGTAGAGATGAGGTCTTGCCAAGTTGCCTGGGTTGGTCTTGAACCCATGGGCTCAGGCAATCCTCTCACCTCGGCTTCCCAAAGTGCTGGGATTATAGACTTGAGCCACCGCACCCAGTCCAGAAAACTTTTTAAAAAGCTATTTCCCAGCCATGATGAGAAGGGAGATTAGTCACATCTCAGCACACTCCCTCACTAACCGTCACCTGACTTTTTTTCCTGAGAGCTAAATAGAAACCAGTTCTGGGAGACAAAGAACAGAAGAGCCATCAGCTGACTTCCACCAACTGCCTCATGTCAAGACTGACTCTCCTCCCTTTTTAAGATTTCCACGTGATGACTGACTGATTTACAAATCATTCTTTCCTTATAAATGACCACCAACCATGGACTGGTTCTGGCCAGTTTATGAGGCTGTGCACAAAGTGTCTTTTGTGTTCTCTGTTTAAATGTTTGATTTATAAAGCCTAATTTTACTGCATTTCCTCCCTCCCCTCCGTTTATCATTTGGGGTCTTACTCTGTCACCCAGGCTGTAGTGCAGTGGCACAATCACAGCTCACCATAGCCTCAGCCTCCTGGACTTAGGCACTCCTGTCTCAGTTCCCAAGGTGCTGAAGCTACAGGCATGTGCCATCACGTCTGGCTAACTTTTAAATTTTTTACAGAGACAAGGTCTTGCTATGTGGCCCAGGTTGGTCCTGAACTCCTGGGCTTATGCAATGCTCCTGCCTCAGCCTCCTAAAGTGCTAGGATTACGAGTATGAGTTGCCATGCCCTGCCTTTACTGCCATTTAATAAGTCTCTATCCTAAAATGAACATGGATTTTATATAACACGCATGTTTGCTTGCCATGCGAGTCCACAACCCCTTCATAAATATTCATAGTTCTTCCTAGAACTTGTTAAATATGTATGTTTAACCCAGCAGGTTAATTAATTAATTAATTAATTTTTTTGAGTTGGAGTCTCACTCTGTCACCCAGACTGGAGTGTAGTGGCCGCTCCCGGCCACCACAGCCTCGACCTGCTGGGCTCCAGCGATCCTTCCGCCTCAGCCTTCCGAGTAGCCAGAATTACAGGCACGCGCTACCATGCCCAGTTGATTTTTTGATTTTATTTTAAAGATGAGGTCTCGCCTGCCCAGGCGGGTCTTGAACCCATGGGCTCAGGCAATCCACTCACCTCAGCCTCCCAAAGGCACGGGATTACAGGCTGAGCCACCGAGCCGGCTCAGCAGGTTAATTTAAAACCTCTGTCCCACCCTTCTTCCTGGGAAATGCCTGCTTTCTGTCCCAGCCTGATGAGGCTTTGCTTCCCACTCTGAAGGTTCCAGCCTATCATAAGAAATAAAGTTCTCCTTTCTAGATGTGTAGATCTTGTGATTTTTAAGTTGATGCCCTCGATCATGGAATGCCTTGAAACATTTCTTGTATTATCTTGGTATGGGGGTTGCACTACACTACACTCAGATGTGTATTTGGCATATATTTTCTTTATTTTGTCTATAATTTTTTATTTTTTAAGTTTCTTTGAGCCAAGTCTTACTCTGTCTGCCAGGCTGGAGTGCAGTAGAATAATTCCAGCTCAATGCAGCCTCGACCTCCTGGGCTCAGGTGATCCTTCTACTTCAGCCTCCCAAGTAACTGGGACCTCAAGTGCATGCCACCATGCTGGCTGATTTTTAAATTGTTTTGTAGAGACAAAGTCTTGTTATGTTGTCCAGGCTAACCTTGAAATCCTGGGCTCAAGCAGTTCTCCCGCCTCTGCCTCCCAAAGTGCTGGGATTACCGGCTGAGCCACCACCCCTGGCCCAGCCGCTGATGTTGACACCTGCTGTTGCTAGCCTTGTGGTCCCTTCTCCTGACTTGGGTTTTGCATCTGGGCATGCTCACCCACTTCATCTCTGTGATGGGCCCCACTTCCATCTTTCATGGTGTTTAAAGGTTCCCATTGCTACAGCCCCTGCTAGGATCTTGACGGGCCAGCACCCTCAGCTACCTTCCAGTCTCTCCCTCAGGGCACATGCATGTTTCTGGAAACCTTTAATTCATGCAGAAAGCCAGGAAAACCCAGGGAAGCCAAACTCAGGCTCTTTTTCTTAGCTCCATCAAACAGAGACACCAGGTCTGGGCAGGGAGTCAGCGAGGCTACAGGACCGAAGTCTTTCTGCCCTGGTCCTCCCTATGTTTATGCTGGAGAGTAGATCTCCCTGGGAACTGGAAAGAGGGAGAAGATGTTCAGAGGAACCTTGGCATCTGCTTTCCTCCTCTCAACTGCTTCTCTCTTGTTTCTTTCCCCCACCATCCTTCAGGCTGAAAATAGTGAATTTTTTTTACTCCTCTCTTTAAAAAAAAAAAAAAATTCAGAGTCTTACTCTTTCACCCAGGCTGGAGTGCAGTGGCATGCTCACATCTACTGCAGCCCTTCTCCTGGGGTCAGGTAATCATTCTGCTTCAGCCTTCCCAGGGACGATAGGCATATACCACCATGCCCAGTTAATTTTTTTATTTTTTGTAGGGACAAGATCTTGCCAAGTTGCCCAGACTGTTCTCAAACCCATGAGCTCAGGCAATCCTCTCGCCTCTACCTCCCAAAGTCCAGGGATTGGAGGTGTGAGCCACCATGCCCAGTTTATTCCTCTTGTTATAATCAGTTGCTACGAGTGGAAGGGGGAGTGTCTCTACTGGCAGGAAAATCCATGATCTGCTTGTCCACATCTAACCTTGATAATCAAAGAAATGTAAGAAGTGCCCTTTCTCTCCCCAGGCTTAGTTTGCTCCCTCATCATCCCGTTAATAAAGTCAAATATCTACTCTCTTTCACACACTGGTTCTGAGCTTCAGGGCTCCCTCCCCAAGAAGGCTGCAAAGAAACATGAGTTATAAGGGAAATTAAAATACATCGCTTTAATATTTGCAAATATCATCCCCCATTGCATCTCGTTTAACACTTGTGTTTTTATTTAGTTTTTTATATTTGTTGGTCTTGTCTCTCCAAGTAAGTAAAATGTTTATTTTATGAGCCATGGAGTTTCACAAAGTAAACTGATGCAAGAGAATTAAAAATAAAAAATTTACAGCTTCATTGAGGTATAATGGACTTATAATAAACTGCATATATTCATGTTTGAAGAATACAACTTAATGAGGTTTTGTTTGTTTGCTTGCTTTGAGTAGGGGCTCACTCTGTCCCCCAGGCTAGAGTGCAGTGGCAAGCTCAGGGCTCACTGCAGCCTTGACCCCCTGGGCTCAGGCCATCCTTCTGCCTCAGCCTTCCAAGTATCTGGGGCCACAGGCACATGCTACCACACCCAGCTAATTGAGTTGGGATCAAACTCTTGCCCACGGCATACTGCAACCTTAACCTCCTGGGCTCAAAATCCTCCCTCCTCAGCCTCTCTAGTAGCTGGGACCACAGCTGGGTGCCACCACACCCAGCTTACTTTTTGTAGAGACAAGGTGTTGCTATGTTGCCTAGACTGGTCTCGAACTTCTAGGCTCAAGCCACCCTCCTGCCTCAGCCTCTCAAAGTGCTAGAAAAACAGAAGTGAGCCACCACACCTGGCCTGAGTATATTTTCAATTGTGCTTATTTGCCACCTTGCAGCTTGTTTGGTGAAGAGGCTGTTCAGTCCATTTGTTCATTTTTTTAAATTGGGTTTTTGAACTTTTATTATTGAAATTTAAATGCTCCTTATATATTCTATATATACACCTTTTGTCACATATATGTTTTACAGATGTATTCTTCAGATTTGTGGCTTGCTTATTCATTTCTGTAACTATCTTTTGAAAAGTTTTAAAATTTCGATCAAGTCCAACCTATTGATATTTTTCTTTTATAGTTCATATTTTATGTGTGTCTTACTTGAAAATCTTTGCCTAATTCAAAGATGCTAACATTTTCTTCCTGAACTTTTATAATTTTAGCCTGTACATTTAGGTCTATAATCCATTTGAAGTTAATTTTTCAATATGGCGTAAGGGTCAGATTCTTCCTTCCCTCCCTTCCTCCCTCCCTCCCTCCTTCCCTCCTTCCCTCTCTCCCTTCCTTCCTTCCTTCCCTTTCTCTCTTTCTCTCTCTTTCTAGGCAGATTCTCACTCTGTCACCCAGGTTGGAATGCAGTGATGCAATGTTGGCTCACCTCAGCCTCGATTTCTTGGGCTCAGGCGTTCCTTTTGCCTCAGCCTCCTGAGTAGCTGGGACTATAGGCACATGCTACAACACATGACTAATTTTTTGATTTTTTGTAGAGATGAAGTCTCTCACTATGTTGCCCAGGCTGGTCTCGAACTCCTGGGCTCAAGCGATTCTCCTGTCTCTGTCTCCCAAAGTGCTAGGATTACAGGCATGAGCACTGCATCTGGCCTCTCAAGTTGTTTTTATGAAGTGTATTCTTTCTTCAAAGCAATTAAATGCCTTGGCAATTTTGTTGAAACTCAATTGACCATATATATGTGGGATCTGGAATCTCTATTCTGTTCCATTTATCTAAATATCTATCTTTAGACCAATGCCACACTTTTCGTAATAACGATAGCTTTATAGTAAGTCTTGAAATCAGACAGTGTCTGTCTTCCAACTTTGTTTTCTACATGGTTTTAGCCATTCCAAATCCCTTGCATTTTCACATAAATTTTAGAATCAGTTTGGCAATTTCTACTAAAAAAAAAAAGTTTTGCTGGGATTTTGACTGAGATTACACTGAATCTATGAAATCAATTTGGAGAGGATTTACATCTTAAAAATAATGCACACACATGACATAGCTCTCTATTTTATTTAGATTTTCTTAATTTTTCTTAATAAATATGCTTAGTTTTCAGACTACAGTCTTATAAATATTTTAAGTTTATCCTTTGATATTTTTGATTTTCTGATGACAGCTTTCAAAAAAATAGTTTTACATAAAATTAAAAAGTAAATAGCTTTACAAGTTTTTACATTTCAGTAGTTTATAGCTAATATATCAAAATATAATTTTTTTTTTTTTTTTTGAGCTGGAGTCTCATTCTGTCACCAAGGCTGGAGTACAGTGGCATGCTCACGGCCACTGCAGCCTTGACCTGCTGAGTTCAGGAGATCCTTCTGCCTCAGCCTTCCAAGTAGCTGGAACTACAGGCATGTGTCATCACGCCTGGCTAATTTCTCTTGATTTACTGTAGAGATGAGGTCTTATCAAGTTGTCCAGTCTAGTCTCAAACCCGTGGTCAGAAATGGCAGAGCCAAACCCAGACACAGGCACAAGGTGACATTGAAGCCTGTGGCCTTTGCACATCCCAGTGCAGCCTCTGAGAGCCAACAGACCCCAGACTGGTCAACCCAAGAAGCCGGGCAACACTCAGCATCCCAAATCCTCAAACTGGCTATCCTGCTGTGATGGGGGAAGGGGGAGGGTGAGGCGGAAAGTGCTGGGATTATAGGTGTGAGCCACAGGGCCTGGCCTGTAAATTGTTTTTGTGTGTTGATTTTGAACCCTACAACCTTGATAAACTCATTTAGTTGTTACATTGTTATACTATCTTTTTGTATACTCCTTTTGTATAGTATCTTTTTTCTTCTGAGTAGGAGTCTCACCCTGTTGCCCAGGCTAGAGTGCAGTGGCAAGCTCATGGCCACCCGCAGCCTTGACTTGCTGGGCTCAGGGGATCTTTCTGCCTCAGCCTTCCAAGTAACTGGAACCACAGGTGTGCGCCACCGCACCCAGCTAATTTGTTGACTGGGCTGGTCTTGAATCTGTGGGCTCAGGCAATCCTCTTGCCTTAACCTTCCAAAGTGCTGGGATTACAAGTGTGAGCCACTACTCCCGGCTTTTTTTTTTTTTTAAACAAAGGACTTAAAGCACAATGCTGAACAGAACTGGTGAGTGCAGACATCCTTGCTGTATTCCAAATCCTAGGGAGAAAGTGTCCAGTCTTTTGCCGTGAAGTATGATAAAGCCCTAAGTTTTATTGTAGATACACTTTATCTGATCGAGCAGTTTCCTTGTTTTCCAAATTTGCTATGTATTTTTTTATCATAAAGGAATTGGATTTTGTCAAATGCTTTTTCTCCAACTCCTGAGATGATGTTTTATCTTTTTTTAATCTGTTAGCATTATGAAGTACATTGACTGGTTTCAAATGCTAAACAACCTTGCATTCCTGGGATTAACTGCAATAGATCATGATGTATATTATCCTTTTTATCAGTTGTTTGTTTCAACTTGCTAATATTTGGTTGAGGATTTTTGTATCTATGTTTATGAGGGATATTTACCTGAGTTTTGTTTAACTTTTTTTGCAATGTTTTGTCTGATTTTATATCAAGATAATGCTGGCCTCATTTTTAAAAATTCAGAAGTATTTTCTTCTAACTTTCTGAAAGCATTTGTGTACAGTTAGTATGATACTTTTAGGAAGTGTTTGATAGAATTCACCACTGAAACCATCTGGGCTTAGAATTTTCTTTTTAGGAAGGTTTTAAATTATGAATTCAGTTTCCTTAAAAGCTTTAGACCATTTCAATGATTTGTTCTTAAGTTAATTTTGGTAGTTTATATATTTCAAGAAATTTTTTATTTTATTTAAGTTGTCAAAGTTATTGGCATAAAGGTTTCATAATCTCTTATTATCTCTTGCTATTCTCCCCCCTGCATCCTTGGTCTCTTGTTAATCTTCAATTTCTATAGTATCTGTAGTGATGACTCTATTTTATTTCTGATATTGGTCATCTTGTGTCAATTTTATTAATTTTTTGCCCCAAAGAATCAGTTTGGGGTTTTATTTACTTTTCTATATTGTTTTTCTGGTCCCACTTTACCAATTTATTCTTTTTTTTTATTATTTCTTTCCTTCTGTTTACTTCAAGTTTAGTTCAGTCTTCTTTTTCTTTGATTTGAAAAGAAAGAAGCATTCTTATAAACATTTAATATTACAAGTCCTATAAAAATGTTAATTAGTTTTTCTATTAGCATTCAGTTCCAAATATTTTCTAATTTCCTTCATGATTTATCCTTTGACCAATGATTATTTAGCAGAAAGTTGTTTACTTTGCAACTATTACACTTTACTTTTGTTGATTTCCAATTTATTTCCATTGTGGTCAGATAATATAATCTATAAGATTCCTATATTTTGAAATCTAATGAGACTTGTTTTATGGCTCAAGATATGACCTCTACTGGTGAACATTACATGTGCTCCTGAAAAAAATGTATATTTTACAATTGCTGGGCACAGAATTTTGGAAATGTTAATTAGGCTAAGGAGGTTGGTAGTGTCTTTCAGGTCTTCTGTATACTTACTGATTTTTTTTAGTTGTTCTACTGAGAGAAGTATGTTAAATTCTTTAATTTTGATCGTGGATTTGTCTATTTCTTTTTATTTCTTTCTTTTTTTTTTTTTTTTGAGTTGGAGTCTCACTCAGTTGCCCAGACTGGAGTGCAGTGGCCGCTCCCAGCCACCGCAGCCTCGACCTGCTGGGCTCCGGCGATCCTTCCGCCTCAGCCTTCCAAGTAGCTGGAATTACAGGTGTGCGCAACCACGCCCGGCTGATTTTTTGATTTATTGTAGAGATGAGGTCTCGCTGCCCAGGTGGGTCTCGAACTCGCGGGCTCAGGCAATCCACTCACCTCAGCCTCCCAAAGGCGCGGGATTACAGGCTGAGCCACCGAGCCCGGCCGCACTACATATTTTTAAAGGTTTCTTATCCAGGTATGGTGGCTCACACCTATAATTCCAGCACTTTGGGAGGCCAAGGTGAGAGTATTGTCTGAGGTCATGGATTCAAGACCAGCCTGGGCAACTTGGCAAGACCTCATCTCTATAATAAATTAAAAAATTAGCCAGGGGTGGTGGCACATGCCTGTTGTTCCAGCTACTTGGAAGGCTGAGGCAGAAGGATCACCTGAGCCCAGCAGGTCGAGGCTGTTGTGGCCATGAGTATGCCACTGCATTCCAGCCTGGATGACAGAGTAAGATTCCAACTCAAAAAAAAAAAAAAATTAAAGCTTCTTTCTGGCCTTTTCTAATTGCAAAATACAAGGAACATCATTGGGGCTGCCCTTTATTCACCTGTGTCTGTTATCCACTTTGCTGAATTCTGCAGTATGTTTTCTTTTTTTTTAGTTGAAGTCTCACTCTGTCGCCCAGGTTGGAGTGCAGTGGCACGCTCCCAGCCACCACAGCCTCAACCTGCTGGGTTCAGGCAACCCTTCTGCCTCAGGCTCCCAAGTAGCTGGAACTACAGGCATGCCCAGCTAATTTTTTGACTTATTATAGAGATGAGGTCTCACCTAGTTGCCCAGGCTGGTCTCGAACCCGTGGATTCAGGCAATCCTCTCACCTCGGCCTTCTAAAGTGCTGGGATTATAGGCGTGAGCCACAACGCTTGGCTCTGCAGTGCGTTTTGTCTGTCTGTTGATTAATCCAAAACACTAAAGCTTTTGCATCGTTCAAAGATTGCTTCAGCACAACCCATGAAAGGAAAACCAAGGTTTCTTCACTCTGTATAAAATCACACTGAAGGCCAAAGAGCAAAAACTTACATGGCACACAAAATTTCTTTGCCTTTAAGGATACCCATGTTGTGGGAGACTGAACCTCAACAGACAAATGCCAGCTCTGAGCAGTGAGGCTAATGTTACTTTGTTTTACTTTTCTTTTTTGTTGTTGTTTTGCCTTTGTGTGTGTGTTGGAGTCTCATTCTGTTGCCCAGGTTGGAGTGCAGTGGCACGCTGCTCACAGCCTTCCAAGTACTGGAACTACAGGTATGTGCCACCACACCCAGCTAATTTTTTCAATTATTGTAGAGATGAGGTCTTACCAAGTTACCCAGGCTGTTCTCAAACCCATGGACTCAAGCAATCCCTTCACCTCGGCCTCCCAAAGTGCTGGAATTACAGGCTTGAGCCACCGTGCCCGGCCTGTTTTCTTTTATTTCTTGCATTTAGATCTCAGGTACCTATAGTTGTTACTCATTCTCCTCAGTTCAGGGCACATCATCACCACTGTGTGCAAGAAGGCTCAGCTCACGTTTTATTCTAACACCTTTTTCCTCACACAGTCCTTCTCTAACCTCTGCTTCTGAATACCTAACTAGTCACTCGAACACATTTGACATATGATTTAGGTCGATGGTTCTCAGCCAGGGAAATTTTTGCTCCCCTCAACACCAGGAGACATTTGGCAATATCAGGAGACATTTTTGGCTGTCACAATGGTGCAGGTGTTATGGCATCTAGTAGAGAGAGAGAGGCCATAGATGTTGCTAAACATTCTACAACGCACAGGTAGCTTCGCACATCAAAGAGCTGTCTGGCCCAAACTCTGAATAGTGCCAAGGTTGAGAAACTCTGCATATATACATATATTTGCATACATATATGTAGCTAGAGTGCAGTGGTGCCATCATGGCTCACTGCAGCCTTGACTTCATGGGTTCACGCAGTCCTTCTGCCTGTCTCCCAAATAGCTGGGACTGCAGGTGTGTACTACCATGCCCAGTTAATTTTTTATTTTTTGTCTTGCTATGTTGCCCAAGATGGTCTTGAACTCCTGGGTTCAAGCAATCCTTCTGCTTTGGCCTCCCAAAGTGGTGGGATTACAAGTGTGAGTTACTGTACCTGGCACCTGTTTATATTTATACACATATGTACATAATATACTTTAGGGGCCTGTTTTTTATTTTTGTAAATTGGAGTCTCACTCTGTCACCCAGGTTGGAGTGCAGTGGCATGCTCATGGCCACTGCAGCCACAACCTGCAGGGCTCAGGCGATCCTTTCACCTCAGCCTTCCAAGTAGCTGGAACCACAGGCGTGCGCCCCCATGCCAAGCTAATTTTTTAAAATTATTTTTATTGTAGAGACAAGGTCTCACCATGTTGCCCAGGCTGGTTTCGAACCTGTGGCCTCCCAAAGTGCTGGGATTCCAGGCATGAGCCACCTCACCTGGCAAGGGCCTGTTTTTATTTTTATTTTTTTTTGAGTTGGAGTCTCACTCTGTCACCCAAACTGGAGTGCAGTGGCCGCTTCCGGCCACCGCAGCCTCGACCTGCTGGGCTCCGGCGATCCTTCCGCCTCAGCCTTCCAAGTAGCTGGAACTACAGGCGCGCGCTACCACGCCCAACTCATTTTGATTTATTATAGAGATGAGGTCTTGCCAAGTTGTCCAGGTGGGTCTCGAACCCGCGGGCTCAGGCAATCCGCTCACCTCAGCCTCCCAAAGGCGCGGGATTACAGGCTGAGCCACCGAGCCCGGCTAGGGCCTGTTTTTAATTTACACAGAGATTGAGATATAGTTCTGATTCAGTTTTTTACTTTTATTTTTTAGTTTTTGAGTTGGAGTCTCACTCTGTCGCCCAGACTGGAGTGCAGCGGCTGCTCCCACCCACCGCAGCCTCGACCTGCCAGGCTCCGGTGATCCTTCCGCCTCAGCCTTCCAAGTAGCTGGAATTACAGGCATGTGCTACCATGCCCGGCTGATTTTTTGATTTGTTGTAGAGATGAGGTCTCGCTGCCCAGGCGGGTCTCGAACCTGCAGACTCAGGCAATCCACTCACCTCAGCCTCCCAAAGGGAGGGGATTACAGGTTGAGCCACCCAGCCCGGCTCAGTTTTTTACTTTTAAATTCACCATTATGTTTTTAACATTTTTACCATCTTTGTTATTGTTCATGGATCTAGTTCCTTACTCTCTGACTGGCACATTGTTTCTTGTTACATCCATCTGCTGTATCCATTCTCCTGCTGATGGACATCTAGGGGCTGCGACTATCATCTTCTCTCACACGTTTCCTATGAGACCTGTGCAGAATCTATGAAGCCCACACTTGGAGTGGGCTTGTTGAGGCACGAACCTCTCACTAAGTGCCCTACATCCTAAGGCTCACATGTTGACCCTGCGACCATGAGGAATGAGTTTGTTTCCCCACGTCCTCAAAGTATTATTTCCATTTTTAATTTTTATAATATGGGAGGCGTGAAGTGATTTTTTAAATTTAAATTTGAATTTCTTTGACTTCAAGTCATTTAGGGATAAGGCAACAGGGAATGGTGGGAAGTGGGGCAAATCAGAAAGTATAAGTACTAACTAAAAGGAGCAGGAGCAGACCTATTCAGTCTCAGCTAATTCTTGCCATGCAGCAATGAAAGCTCAGTTCTTCACATCATTAGAGTTTTTAGGAGAAGTTCCAAATCCTTGCACAATGTTAGCAACTGACTGAAATTTGTCTTTGTTTTGTTTTTTGAGTTGGAGTCTCATTCTGTCACCCAGGCTGAAGGGCAGTGGCATGCTCCCAGCCACTGCAGCCTCGACTTGCTGGGCTCTGGTGATTCTTCCGCCTCAGCCTTCCAAGTGGCTGGAACTATAGGCACGCGCCACCATGCCCGGCTAATTTTTTGATTTATTGTAGAGATGAGGTCTCGCCAAGTTGCCCAGGCTGATCTTGAACCCACGGGCCCAGGCAATCCTCTCACCTTGGCTTACCAAAGTGCTGGGATTATAGGTGTGAGCCACCGCGCCTGGTCCTGACTGAAATTTAAAAGAAAATATTTAGTGGGCCAAAAAAAGTCACATCTGTGTCTACATTTGTTTCACAATCTACTGGTCTGCACCCTGTGGTCTAAGAATGTCCCAAGTGGAGAAAACAATAAGGAAGTAACTGAATATCATCTCTGTACCCCATTTCCGCTTTCCTTCCCTCTTGTCCCAAGTTGACTTCACTGTGCAAGGTTCTATTCAAGCCAGCTTGGATGCCAGCCTTGTGGACACTGAGTTTAGAACTTAAGGAGAGAAGAGGAAGGTCAAGGATTGAAAAGTGTGGACTGGACATGGGTGATACAGCCTTGAGAGCTCTCCAGAGAATAGAAGTCTAAGATAGAACATGAATTGACCTGAAATGGCCTGACCCCAGAACTACACCAACATTTCCTGACCTCTTTTGGAGATGAGCAGCATTTAGACAGCATCCCAGATCAGGATGGCTCCCACACTTGAGTCCTTATTCTGGAACCAGCCTTCCAGTGTCTTAAGTTGGTGTCATGAGCTGAATGGTCTCCTCTCCCAGCTCCCAAATTCGTATGTTGAAGTTCTATCACCAAGGACCTCAGAGTGTGACTATATTTGGAGAAAGGGCCTTTCAAGAGGTAATTAAGGCAAAATGAGGCCTTATGTGTGGGCCCTAATTCAATATGACTGGTGTCCTTATAAGGAGAGACCAGGGGTGGCTCACGCCTGTAATCCCAGCACTTTGGGAGGCCAAGGTACGAGGATTGCTTGAGTCCAGGAGTTTGAGAACAGCCTGGGTCACACAGTAAGACCTAGTCTCTACAAAAAAAAAAAAAAAAAGAGAGAGAGAGAGAGAAAGAGAGATTAGAATGCAGAAAAAGAAGAGATTACACACAAGAGAAGACCATGTGAAGACACTGAAAGACGATGTCCATCTGTAAGCCGAGGAGGGAAAACATGGGAGGAACCAACCCTGCCAACATCTTGATCTTGACCTTCCAGCCTCCAGAACTTTGAGAAAATTAATTTCTATTGTTTAAGTCACCCAGTATGTGGTACTCTGTTATGTCAGCCTTAGCAAATGGATTCATTTGGGTTCCTGGAAATCGAGGTTCCGAGTTGAGTGTGAAGGTTTATGGGAATCAATATTAGCAAATCCTGTAAAAACCTGAGGAAGGTAGAATTGGGTGAAGTGAGAGGCTGGATTGCAGTGAGATCATGCTCCCAAGGGCATATCTGGCAAAGTCTGGAGACATTTTTGGCTGTCACACTGGAGGTAAGGATAGGAAGTTAGAGGCTAGGGATACATCCCACCCCCCTTTCCCCAAACAAAGAACCATCCAGCCCAAGTAGCAGTAGTGCTGAGATCCAGAAATCCCGCCTACATCAATGAGTCACTGGCCATGTGCTACTCTTGCAAGGGCATGACCTTGGGCAGATCCCTGTTGGTAAGGGCAGTCCCCAGAGAGAAATGCAGCTGTGAGCTGTCAGCATCCTGTTCCCAGCAGCTGGAAACTGGGTGTGTTTGCCACAGAGAGGATCTAGGATTTCTTTTCAAGACGGGTCTCACTCTATCTCCCAGGCTGGAGTGCAGTGGCACAACCCCGGCTCACCATAGCCTCAACTTCCTGGGCTCAGGGGATCTTTCCGCCTCAGCCTCCTGAGTGGCTGGGACAACAGGCAGACGCTACCGTGCCCAGCTAATTTTTGCAGAGACAAGGTCTCACTATGTTGCCTAGGCTGGTCTTGGACTCCTGGGCTAAAGCAATCCTCCTACCTCAGCCTCCCAAAGTGCTGGGATTACAGGCATGAGTCACTGTACTCAGCTCCAGATTTCTTTCTTCTTTTTGAGTTGGAGACTCTCTCTATTGCCCAGACTGGAGTGCAGTGCAGTGGCACACTCACAGCCACCCCAGCATCTACCTGCTGGGCTCCAACGAGCCTCCTACCTCAGCCTTCCAAGTAGCCAGAACTATAGGCGCGTGCTACCAAGCCTGGCTAATATATATATATATATATATATATATAGAGAGAGAGAGAGAGAGAGAGAGAGAGAGAGAGAGAGAGAGAGAGAGAGAGAGAATGTGTTTGAGTCTCACTCTGTTGCCCAGGCTGGAGGAATGCAGTGGCATGCTCACAGCCACCGCAGCCTTGACCTGCTGGTTTCAGGTGATCCTTCCACCTCAGCCTTCCAAGTAGCCAGAACTACAGGCACGCACCACCATGCCTGGCTAACTTTTTGATTTACTGTAGAGATGAGGTCCCACCAAGTTGCCCAGGCTGGTCTCAAATACGCAGGCTCAGGCAATCCTCTCACCTCAGCCTCCCAAAGTGCTGGGATTATAGGCATGAACCACCACGCCCAGCCTATATTTTTTATTTTGGGGACAGGGTCTTGCCAAGTTGCCCGGGCAGGTCTTGAACAAGCAGGCTCAGGCAATCCTCTCGCCTCGGCCTCCCAAAGTGCTGGGATTACAGGCTGAGCCACGGAGCCCAGCCCAGATTTCTCTTTCTCATAAAAATAGCAATCAACCATGTTCAGGGCACTGTCCTGCGGGCTTAAATATATCTTACGTAAGCCTCATGAGACACCCCAGAGGTAGGTTTTATCAACCTACTTTATAGCACAGAAATCTAGGACTCACAGAGGGTTAACCACTTGCCCAAGGCTACTGAACTAGTAAGTGACAGAATCAGAATTGGAATCCAGGTCTGTCAGCCTCCAGAGTCTGGTTCTTTTGCAAACAGGAAGAGCAACTTTTGCTAAAACAAGAGCAGCATACATCTGAGAAGGAGAATGAACCAAAGGCCTAACCCGGAATTAATAGAAAACCCAGCCCTAGAGCAGCACGAAGCCCTGGAATAACGTCTGATATTGTGTAAACACCCGGGGGCCAGACCCTGAGTTCAGGGTTCCCAGTCAACTTGACGGCTGCAAGCAAACATGAATGGGCAGCCAGAAATGAGCCCTCTCATCAGAAGGTCTTTATATTTTTTAAAATTTTTTTCCTCCTCAAGAGGGCATGGACTTTAGGACTTTGTAGGATGACAACAGCAACTATGAAAAAGAAAAAGCCACTCCCCAGTAGTCAACTGTATAAAAATAATTTTATTTACTACTGTAAATAAAGTAGTGCAAAGAGTAGTTTGGACCCACAATATTTCATTACTGATTTATTTACCACCCTAGCAGCATATAGTACACAGACACCTTGCTCTTCCTCTTCCACACACAGGCGCAGGCGCAAGTACAAACACACACACACACACACACACACACACACACACACACACACACACACACACACACACACACTCCCGTACAGACTCAGGCAGGCATAGGGGTGGGGATGAGATTAGGAGCTAGGAGCTACAGGCTTGTTTTCTGCATATTCCGCTGCTGCCGGTCTACTCTAATGGGTAATTCATGGAGAAGACTACACTTAAATACTAAGAATCTTCTAGATGTTATTTCATGGATTGCAATAGAAATGTAAAAGATTTCCAACAATATCAGTAAATGGTTCAGAAGCACTAGGACCCGAGAAAAATTCAAGGACAAAAAAATGTAAACCAATTTACAAAGCCGTTGCCTTCACTGCATTTCCAGCCATAAGCAATTTGTTTCTAGGGGTCTGATAACCGCTGGGTCTTGGAAGTCAACGAGAAATCTGTCAGTTTGGCTCTGAGGAACAGGGCTGTGGTGAACACAGGTACCAAAATATTGTCTAACTTGTAGAGAAGTCACAATTTTCTGCATTTCAATAAATGGGAATGAAGAATGCATCATGATTTTTTTTGAGTTGGGGGTCTCACTCTGTTGCCCAGGCTGGAGCGCAGTGGCACAATCACAGTTCGCCAGTCTTAGCCTTCTGGGCTCAGGCAATCCTTCCACCTCAGTCTCCCGAGTAGCTGGGACTACAGGTGTGCACCATCACACCCAGCCATTTAAAAAAATTTTTGTAGAGATGAGGTCTCACTACTAGGCTGATCTCAAACTCCTTGGCTCAAGCTATCCTCCCGCCTCGGCCTCCCAGAATGATGGGATTACAGGCATGAGCCATTGTGCTGGCCTCATGATTCTTAAAATATATCTCAGTGTATAAAAATCCAGATTTGCCACAAGGCCAACTATGATTCCTCATACACACCATCCCTAGGGACAGAAACCTGTGATGATCCAGTAAATCTCTCTACACGCCCTATGACCAAGATGTTCCTTTGTATGTGTTTGATAACCTTTGGTATAACCACTGCCTGATCTGGGTACTTTCTTGTAATGTGAGTAAAAGAAAAAGACACCAAGTGCAAAATTCGCATCCAGTTGACAAGACATTTAAGGTGTTTATCAGGATAATGCCCTGGCCCCAACCTCTAAAAACAGTTGCTGAAAGGATTCTCTTTCATCCAGGGAGATCTGGAGTACACAGTTCAACCACGTGGCTCTGGATTGTTAGTGACTGTGGGCTGGTCCTGGCTGGAGGCATCTGCAGCTGAAGTCACAGCTGGACTTGCAGGAGAAGTGGTGGGGGCCAGGGAGGCCCGGGCTGGCACTGGAGGGGGACCACTGGCTGCAGAGACACAGGCACAACAGGGGCTGAATATTCCGACAGTCTTTGCAGGACACACCACCACACCCAGACTCTAGCGAGCCAGGGGAGAGGCTTCTGGTCTGGTGACCCTGACGCTGAACAGACAGGCAACCTTGGACCCATGACCGACGCTTTTTGGACTTTGATGTACGCTTAAATAACATGACGGGTTGGAATGGACGTGCGAAGATCTCTGATGATCCTGATACCCTGGAATTCTAAGTGATGGCAAAACGCCAGAGTGCCGGGCCCATTCTTGAACTTCTGAGAATGAACCCTAGGGGTGCCTGCAGGTACTCAGAGGTGGGTCTCTTAAAGGGTTTTTTTCTAGAAGCTGTATTGTCAGCATGAGGTAGCATCGTCATCAAGTCTACACATTTCAGGATGGACATTGGGAACCTTTCAAAATGGTCATGATTATGCCATGATGTCCACGTAAATATTTTCATTAAAAACGAAAACTCCTGCCTGGTGAAGCGGGGGGGGGGCACACCTCATCAACAAGCGTACCTGCATAAGGAATATTTGTATACCTGACCCTGAATTGTACCCCACAATTTTAAGGTAAAAAAATTAAAAGTTAAAAAAAGAAAAGGAAAACTTATTAAGATACACACACATACACCCCAAAACAAAAACTCCTATGCTTCATCATATTTTTCCCCCCATTGGGAATGTATGACACAAATCATACCAATCCATTAGGGATATTGGTTTTCTTCACATTCTTATTCCATTTAAATGAAATGTTCTTGGTTTAAATTATTTTAAAATGCCATGTTCTTGTTTTAAATTATTTTAATAAGCACATACACATTTTGTTTTGTTTTGTCTTGTTTTGAGTAGGGATCTCACTCTGTCACCCAGGCAGAGTGCAGTGGCACAATCATGGCTCACCACAGCCTCAACCTCCTGTTCTCAGGCGATCCTTCCACTTCAGCTTCCCGAGTAGCTGGGACTACAGGTGCATGCCACCATGTCCAGCTAATTTTTTGATTTTTTTGTAGAGACGAGGTCTCACCATATTGCCCTGGCTGGTCTCAAACTTTTGGGCTCAAGTTATCCAGTGAGAGGTACCACAATTGACTGTGTATAAATTTTTAAAAACATAATTACTAGGACTGAGTATTTATCAAAAGTGCTGAGATTACAGGTGTGAGCCACCACACCCAGCTGTGTATAAATTTTTAAAAACATAATTACTAGGGTTGAGTATCAGTCTACAACTAGTAAGGATGCTGATCACCATCAACTTTAAGGAAGCTTATAGTTTATTTTTCTTTTCTTTTTTTTTGAGTTGGAGTCTCAGTCTGTCACCCAGGCTGGAGTGCAGTGGTACGTTCACAGCACCACAGCCTAGATCTGCTGGGCTGCTGGTCTAGGAGATTCATCCATCTTAGCCTTCCAAGTAGCAAGAACGACAGGCACGCACTACCACACCCAGATAGTTTTTTAATTTATTATAGAGACAAGGTCTTGCCAAGTTGCCCAGGCTAGGGTCTCAAACTCATGGGCTCAGGCAATCCTCTTGCCTCCGCCTCTCAAAGTACTGGGATTATAGACATGAGCCACCACACCTGGCCAATGTATAGTTTCATACTTCATGCAATTTTCAAATAAGGGTGGTTTTGCCTCCCAGGGGACAGCTGACAATATCTGGAGACACTTTGGTTGCCATACCCTGGGGGAGGGAGGGTTGTACAACTGGCATCTAGTGGGTAGAGGCCAGGGAAGCTGCTAAGTACCCTACAATGCCCAGGCCAGACCCCACAACGAAGAAGGATCCAGATCCGAACGTCAATAGTGTTGGGGTGGGTAAGCCCTGCTTTGTGTATTGAATCTAGAAGTCGCCTGGATAAGTCTGCAGGCTCTGGAGCTGCTTCTGCCCTGTACCAGTGGTGTGACCTCAGACAAGTTACCTGCCTTCCTTCTGCCTCCAAAAACTGGAGAAAATAAAAGTATCTAGTTAAATGAGCTAACGCAAATAATATGCTTAGAGTGGCACAGTACTCAACAGAAGTTAGCTACTTCCTTGAGTGACCTGGTTTGCCATGGAAATGTGTTAAGCTGTATAAATTCCAGATGCGCAGCTCACAGGACTGATCAAAGAGTGGGCGTATGTGTTTCTGGAATGCCAACAGTTCTCTTTAAGCACCAGTAGCCTATGGAAACAACATAAACTTTGAAGCCAGAAAGATCAGGAGTCAAACAGCTCTGAAGTTTACCAGCTGGGTGATTTGGAGTAAGTTCCTTAACTTCTCTGAGCTATGGTTTCTTCATCTGTAAGAGGAGCGTAGCAATTTGCAGGGTTGTGTGATGTACGATTACCTCTGTGGCTATAGTTTGTGCAAAGGATTATTCACTTGTCCTTAAGCAGTGATCTTTTAAAATGTTTGTTTATTTGCCGGGCGCAAATAGGTGGCTCAAGTCTATAATCCCAGCACTTTGGGAGGCAGAGGTGACAGGATTGCTTGAGTCCAGGGATTCAACACAAGCCTGGGCAACTTGGTGAGACCTCATCTCTACAATAAATCAAAAAATTAGCTGGGCGTGGTAACGCGTGCCTGTAGTTCCAGCTACTTGGAAGGCTGAGGCAGAAGGATCACCCGAGCCCAGCAGGTTGAGGATATGGTGGTCGTGAGCGTACCACTACACTCCAGCCTGGGTGATAGAGTGAGACTCCAACTCAAGAATAAATAAATAAATAAATTTATCTTTGTATCTATCTATTTATTTATTTAGACAAGTTCTCACTATGTTGCTCAGACTGGTTTCAAACTCCTGAGATCAAGCATTCCTCCCTCTTTGGTTTCCCAAAGTGCTGGAATTACAGGCATACAGCAATTTGTACCCAGCCTAAGCAGTGATTTTAATTCACCACAGCAATATTTTAGTCTTACAGAACTTTCAGTAGATGGGACCATTTTGCAAGGTTCCCAATGTCCATCCTGAAATGTGTAGACTTGATGAAGATGCTACCCCATGCTGACAATCCAGCTTCTAGAAAAAAAACCCTTTAAGAAACCCACCTCTGAGTACCTGCAGGCACCCCTAGGGATCATTCTCAGAAGTTTGAGAATGGGTCTGGCACTCTGGCTTTTTGGGATGTGTGCAGGAAATTCCCTTCTGGCCCCTTCCGATGCCTATGGAAGACATAGAGGATCCAGAGACGGTTCTGAGAAGCACAGTGTTGGGCAGACCCAAGATGCAGAATGAAGCGACGTTTCTAGGGTCATGAAAGCCGCCACTCTGGCAGGTGACCTTGGGACGAGCACCCCAGAGTTGGACATAAAGACCATGTCACTGCCGTCAGGAGACCTGTCTGGGCAAGTCTTATTTACTTGCTGATAACAAATGACCTTGAGACAGACACTGGATGACAGACATTTAGGTTCTAAAATGCTTGACTCTTGTGGGCCTGTTTCCTCCTCACCTACTCATTGAGGGTCTTGGATTAGACGGTGTCTAAACCCTCTTTGATCCTAAGATTTTATCTGCTTGATGATCTCTGAGGAAGTTAATAAAGTACTAAGTCATGCATTTTTAAGCTCAGGGGAAAAAAATGTTTAGATCACCATGGCAACAAGATAAATCAGCAATCAGTTTTCTGATTAAAAAAGAAAAAGTGCCAATGTGTAAATGCAGAAGGAATGCATGATGAGCATTGCTACCATTTAAATCTTCTGGGAAGAGCATAATAAAAATGCTTGATGTTTCTACAGTACGTCTGCCATTATCCGTGTGAGAACTCCCCTCTTCCATCAGGGGTTTGCAATCACCACATAAGCCCCCCACAGCCCGGCCTAATTTTAAAGTGGCCTCTTCGTCTCTGCTCACCTGGAATGTGTGCTAATTTTATTAGTGGACTAGAATCAAGGTAACCAGGAAAATAAGCATGCTGTTTTAAAAAATTACAGAGCAAATTCCAGGGCCAAATAGAAGTGATTTGTGGATTACTGGCTGCTTGGGGGACCATTTTCTGTGCATTAGTGAGAATTATCAAAGTCGTCCCAAACTGTGGACTATGGGCTAAATGTAGCTGCTACTTGCTTTTGTATGGTGCCTGGTCTAAACACAGTTTTTTTTAGTTAAAATTTTTTTTTAAATAGAGACAAGGTCTCATTATGTTGCCCAGGCTAATCTCGAACTCCTGGGCTCAAGCAATTCTCCTTCCTGCCTCAGCTTCTCAAAGTGTTGGGATTACAAGTGTGAGCTGCCACGCTCAGCCCCAGACACAGTTTTTACATCCTCACAGGGCTGAATAAAACCAAAAGAGCAACGTTTCGTGTCATGTGAAAAATATGTGAAACTCAAATTCTGTGTCCATAAAGTTTTATTAGCAGCCCAGCCACAATGGCTGCTTTTGAGCTATGAGTTGAGTCGTTGCATCAGAGATGCCTCAAAAACACAAAATGTTTGTTTGTTCATGAATTTATTTTGTGGAGATGGGGGTCTTGCTATGTTGCCCAGTCTGGTCTGGAATTCCTGGGCTCGAGTGATCCTCTTGCCTTGGCCTCCCAAAGTGCTGGGATTATGGGAGTGAACCACTGCACCTGACCCCAAAATACTTATTATCCAGCCCTTTACAGAAAAAAATTTGATGGTCTCTACTGTGGACCACCGTAGGGAAAACATCTGCATGCCCAGTGACCAGATGGGAGGTTAAAAGAAAGAATACGTGGTCATGTACTGGGTTAATCCTGGAATGGTAGAATGTGTGCCGAAAACGAGGAACAAGGCGGAGACCCCAGAAATCATACACGATGAATAAGATCCAGCCTACTTTATTTGGGCCGCTGAGTCTAGCAGGGCCCAGTGCAGGCGTGAGATTCATGTCACTGAAACACTTCTGAGTGGAGATACTGGCGAGGTGTCAAGGTGATGAGACAGGGCAGGCACAGCCTCACCACGGAACCCCTCTGACTACGAAGCCACTGCTTTTTTCATGAGCACAACTTGGTGACATTTTGCTGCAACTGTAGTAGAAACCTCATTAACTGGAAATGTAGAGGACAGGAAAAGAGTCCCTTAATCTTGTACATATCATCTAATGCTTTTTAAAAGAGCTCTGGGCTAACCACTTAGCTGAAAGGGATGAGTTGTCTTTCGTAACTAATGTGTTGAACAGGCTGATGTTGGCTGAAACAGTTACTTATTGGGCCTAAGAGTTGGGAGTTCTGTAGATCTTACTGTGTGTATTCCTGGATTCTTTTTTTTTTTTCTGAGTCGGGGTCTCACTCTGTCACCCAGGTTGGAGTGCAGTAGCATGACCATAGCTCACTGCAGCCTCCACCTCCTGGGCTCAGGCAATCCTTCAGCCTTAGCCTCCTGAGTAGTTAGGACTACAGGTGTGTAGAGACGAGATCTCATTATGCTGCCCAGGCTGGTCTTAAACTCTTGAGCTCAAGTCATCTTCTTGCCTCAGTCTCCCAAAGTGCTGAGCCACCATGCTGGCCTACACTGTGTCTTCTATTTAAATATCAAGTTGACACCAATACTAGTAAGGCAGAGCTCTTTTCTTCAAATGGCGATTTCTATTTTCTTCCTCTGTTCTTCCCTTTACCTTCTTTCAGGCAGCTGGTCAGGCTCCACACTTTTTTTTTTTTTGGTGTCAGGGGAGATTTGTGGCAGGGCAGAAGTGGAGATGTCTCTAGATATACTTTACTTTGGGATTTTTTTGTTTTTCAAAAGTCTGATCCATTAAGGCAATTATTCTTGGTGCCCCCTCCCAGAGTGGGGAGAGAGAGAGTGCTTTTGAGTTGCCACAGGCAGGAAAAGGAGCTCTTTGGAGTCTGGGAGAGGAAGCTGAGCCCGTCTGTGGGTTGTACCCACAGTGAGGCCCCTACCCTTCAGCAAGCAAGAAAGGAAGACTTGGGAGAGAAAAAGCTAATGGAGCCCAGCACTGGCAACGATAACAGAGCTTCTAGGTGGCCCAGAAGCTGCAAAGGCAATGGACCTGGAGGGACAGTGTAGGCCCAGGACGATGTGTGTTGTGTTGTCAGCAGTGACTGAGTGACCCTAAAGCTACCGAAGACCCCGGGGGCACCATCTTGGGAGACCTTAGCCTCAAAAGAGACCACGATGCTTGATGGACTATATGAGCTGGGAGTCAAATACAAGTTCTCTTGAGGGAAATAAAAGTGATGTGCAGCTGGGCGCGGTGGCTCACGCCTATAATCCCAGCATTTTGGGAGGCCAGGGTGAGAGGACTGCCTGAGCCCACAGGCTCCAGACCAGCTGGGGCAACTTGGCAAGACCTTGTCTCTACAATAAATCAAAAAATTAGCCAGGTGTGGTAGCATGTGCCTGTTGTTCCAGCTACTTGGAAGTCTGAAGCGGAAGGATTGCCTGAACCCAGCAGGTCGAGGCTGGGGTGGCCGTGAGTGTGCCACTGCACTCTAGCCTGGGTGATGGAGTAAGACTCCAACTCCGAGGGGAAAAAAGGGGGATGTGCAATTTTTGTTTTTTGCACTATCGTGGTACTTTTGATTAGTCAATGTCTTTGTTTGGATGCCTTAAAAAGGCTTTATATTTTAGAAAGACTCTAACAGCATAGCAAAGCATGTCAGGCTTTGATCATGATATCTGTTAACTTACTGAGGTAAATGGACACTACCTAGCAGCAGTGTGCCTTAACTGCAGGTAAAATGTCCCAGAGGACTTGACTCTCTGGAGACAAGTTTGTGGAGTTCTAAGCACTTTACATTGTGTTATCTCATTTGGTTGTCTCAACTACAGCAGGCAGTAGGTATACTACTATTTCTGCTATTTTACAGAAGAGGAAACTGAGGCAGCCTTGCTCAAGGTCGCACAGCTAGTAGCAGGGCCAACAACGTAGCAATGTAACTCCCACACCGGTGCTGTTAACTGCCATCCTGCACTGCTAGGCTTCTGAGCTCAGGACAATTTAATGCGGCAAATGCCATGATGTGTCGATTATATATCACAGAGCACATAAACTCAGGAGGAAAATGAAGGTAGTTGGAGCCGAACGCAAAATGGATGGATGGCGCGATTGAAAGGCTTGACTATAAATCATTAATTTTAAAAACAAGTGACTGGAAAGAAATGCAAATCACGAAATGACACAGCTCCTTAACTTATAGCAACAGTTCTCACCCAAAGCTCCCAACTCTCTGATTCATCTCCACTTTTGACACTGACCATCGGCAGCCAGGGCTTCACCACTTCACGGCTGCTACAAGCACCCACCGCTGTCTTCCCCCTCCCGTGGGCAGGTCATGAACCCTGAGCAGGCACTCATCAAAGAGACACTAGTGGCAGAAACTTTGGTTCTGAGTATGCCCTTTCAGTAGCTTCTGCCCACCTCCTCTGTGCCTCTATTTCCCTGCCCATCACCCCATTGGTCACCTGCTCCATTGTGCTGATGGGGCACCTTCTTATTTCAAACTTATTGACAAATTTGCACCTAGGATGAGGAGTTTAGAAAACATGACAATAGCCAGGGCGTGGTGGTTCATGCCTGTAATCCTAGCACTTTGGGAGGTCGAGGTGAGAGGATCACTTGAGCCCAGGAGTTTGAGACCAGCCTGGGCAACATAGTGAGAACTTGTCGCTACCAAAAAAAAAAAAAAAAATGAGCCAGGCATTGTGATTGATACACACCTGTAGTCCCTGCTACTTGAGTGGCCGAGGTAGGAGGACTGCCTAAGCCCAGAAGAAGTCAAGGCTCCAGTGAGCTGTGATCATGCCACTGCTCCCCAGCCTGGGTGACAGAGTGAGACTTTTGACTCAAAAAAAAAAAAAAAAAAAAAAAAGACAATAATTCACTACATAGTTTAGCTCTTTTTTTTTTGAGTTGGAGTCTCACTTTGTCACCCAGGCTGGAGTGCAGTGGCATCATCAGGGCTTATTGCGGGCTCGACCTCCTGGGCTTGGTGATTCTCCCACCTCATCCTTCTGAGTAGCTGGGTCTACAGGTGTGCACCACCACACTGGGCTAATTAAAAAAAAAATTTTTTTGTAGAGACAGGGTCTTGCTATGTCACGTAGGCTGATCTCGAACTCCTGGGCTCAAGTGTTCCTCCCGCCTCAGCCTCCCAGGGTGCTAGGATTACAGTTGTGAACCATAGTGCCCGACCTTCTTTTTCTCAATATTAGTTCTAATAGAGCTGGGAGGTACCACAGTGGGGGCACACATTGGAAATGTGTGGAGGCTTTTTAAAAATTTTTTTAATTTGTAGGCCCTTACTACTCAAAGGACGGTCTCACGGAACAGCAGAGTGGATGTCACGGGGCGCTTGTCAGACTCTACTCCAGACCTACTGAACTGAATCTGTATTTAATAAGATCCCTGGGTGAGTCATGTACACATTAAAATTAAGAAGCACTGGGCTAGAATTTACATATTGAAATTGATATGATTTTATTATCATGAGTTCCTTTTTTTCCCTCCTTTATATTGCTGCCGGGGCACTATACTGAATTCTAAACACTGTGTGTAGGCTAATTATCATTAACTTCATTTCAAGGTACTAGCAACGTGTTACAAAGTATGTCTTATGTGAGGGGGCAGTGGGTTTAAGACAGATGACAACCACTGTTTTAAGATATTGTGATTTGGGGCCAGGCGTGGTGGCTCACGTCTGTATTCCCAGCACTTTGAGAGGCCAAGCAGAAGGATTGCTTGAGTCCAAAAGTTCAAGACCCGCCTGGGCAACATAGTGAGACCTCATCACTATCAAAAATAAAAAACTTAGCCGAGTGTAGTGGCGCATGCCTATAGTCCCAGCTACTCGGGAGGCTGAGGCAGAAGGACGGTCTGAGCCCAGGAGGTCAAGGCTGTGGTGAGCTGTGATCATGCCACTGCACTCCAGCCTGGGCAACAGAGTGAGACTCTGACTCAAAACAAACAAACAAACTACTGTGATTCTGAAAAAAAGCTTTAAATTCTGCAGCCTGATGCCCATCCTTGGTCTCCATTTCCTTATTTGGGCATGCACGTCACCTCTCTGGTCTCAGTTTCCCCATCTGTAAAATGAGGGTATAGAATGAAATGATTTTAAGATCCTCCCCGATGCAGCCTCTTCTAGTCTGGTCAAGAGAGAAGGAGGCATGTGTTGGAAGAAGCAGAGAAAAAAAGTCTGAGAACGTGAGGCAGATGTGTGAGTGAACCATGGGGATACAGGAAGCAACATTTATCACGGGACAGGAGGGACAAGAATGCCAAGAGACTGAAAAGGAAGGCACGCAGACAGGAAAAAGAGACAACTTCTGATCAAAGCGATTCTGTCCGCCCATGAATTTTCATGGCTACCAGCTGGCGTAAGACCATAAAGACAAATTTCAGCTCCTCCAACAGAATTGCATTTGTAATCATCATAACAATATTTCTACAGAGTAAAAATGACAAAGATAATTTGAAATGGAAACCACTGACAAGATGCAAAATAAATGTCTATACCTGGCAACAAATTTAGGGACGGGCCAGAATATGTTATGAGGGAAATGTATTAACCAGACAGACTATGGGGCATCAAGCCTGGAAGGTTCTGATGGTTCCCTGTTAACCTCCTCAGGGAAATCAGAGGGTAATGATTCTGTCTTAGCCTCCTGCAACAGTGGCTTCCTGCTCACTGCGGAAGGGGAGGTGACCCTCGGTCCTTTCGCTTGTCATTATCTGCGACACAAATAACAGCTACGCCAGTGCTCACATGCCATGTCCAGTCCTAATTTATCCATTTGTAGACGTCTCTGCTTGCCTCTGGGAGTTATTACATCCTCTTGTAGTCGTCCAAGATGGTGGAAAATTAGTCTTCTCGTCTCTTGAGAGACCAGAGACGTTTATAAGTGTGAGCGCCTCCTAAGTGTGACTTATCACAGGTGGCAGGGCTGGAATCCTCTAAATCACTTTACAGTCTAATAGGGGAGATAAACATAATAGCTAACATTTACGGGGAGGGTTTATATGCCAGATAAATATAACAGCTAACATTTAACGACTGTTGCGTTTTCTATCTGGGACTACAGGCATGGGCCACCATACCAGCTATAT
The DNA here is from genome assembly GCF_000164805.1 of Carlito syrichta. NCBI lineage: Eukaryota > Metazoa > Chordata > Mammalia > Primates > Tarsiidae > Carlito > Carlito syrichta. The sequence continues at coordinate 113,544 of NW_007247253.1, read as the reverse complement.
TTTTATTTTTGTTTTTTTGTAGAGATGAGGTTTCTCTATGTTGCCCAGGCAGGTCTGAATTGTTGGGCTCAAGCAATCCTCCAGCTTCGGCCTCCCAAACTGCTGGGATTACAGATGTGAGCCACAGGCCAGTTGTCATTTTGGTGTCTTATATGCATCTTTTTCACTTAACATTTTTTTTTGTTTCATATCCCTGAGAAACTGGGGGGAGGGGAGGTCAGAAAGGTTGAACTTGCCATAAGTCACACAGTTAATGAGTGGCTAAGCCTGGACTCTAAGCCCAAGAAGTGACTGGGTCTCCCATGTTCTTAACTACCATTCTACACTAGCTCAGAAAGATAACAGGGATTAGTAGAAACCACGCTAGACTAAATGCCACTTTATATTCCTGCTCGGTCCCTCTCTCTGAGTCCATGTGGCTGAGTATTTTTATTCATTATGAGTGTTTGTTTATCATCTCACATATTTGATTGCTTGAATGAAAATTTGGGGAATTTCAGAGCTGAGTTTTCAGGCACACAGAGGTAAGATTTTGAAAGAGGATGTCTTTTCAATGGGAGAAGTCATATTAGTTTAGATATCAGTTTGGTTTCTTAAGCTTTTTTTGTGTGTGTGGGACAGAATCTCACTCTGTTCCACAGGCTGGAGTGCAGTGGCACGATCATGGCTCACTGCAGCCTCGACCTACTAGGCTCACATAATCCTCCCACCTCAGCTTCCTGAGTAGCTAGAACTACATGTGCATGTCACTATGCCTGGTTAATTTTTGTACTTTTTTTGTAGAATTGAGCTCTCACTATGTTGCCCAGGCTGGTCTCAAACTCCTGGGCTCAAGCAATCCTCCTGCCAAGGCCTCCCAAAGTGCTGGGATTACAGATGTGAGTCACCCTGCTCAGCCTAGTTTCTTAAGCTTTTTTTTTTTTTTTTTTGAGTTGGAGTCTCACTCTTGTCGCCCAGGCTGGAGTGCAGTGGCACACTCACGGCCACCGCAGCTTCGACCAGCTGGGCTTAGACTCTCCTTCCACCTCAGCCATCCAAGTAGCTAGAACTACAGACGTACACCACCACAGTCAGCTAGTTTTTATGATTTATTGTAGAGACCAGGTCTCGCCAAGTTGCTCAGGCTGGTCTTGAACCCCCGGGCTCAGGCAATCCTCTCACCTTGGTCTCCCAACGTGCTGGGATAACAAGCTGAGCCACGACGCCTGTCCTCTTAAGCTTTTTAAAGCAAATTCTGCCGGGCTCGGTGGCTCAGCCTGTAATCCCGCGCCTTGGGAGGCTGAGGTGAGTGGATTGCCTGAGCCCGCGGGTTCGAGACCCGCCTGGGCAACTTGGTAAAACCTCATCTCTACAATAAATCAAAAAATCAGCCAGGTGTGGTAGCGCGCGCCTGTAATCCCAGCGACGTGGAAGGCTGAGGCGGAAGGATGGCCAGAGCCCAGCAGGTCGAGGCCGCAGGGCCCGGGAGCAGCCACTGCACTCCAGCCTGGGTGACAGAGTGAGACTCCAACTCAAACAAACAAAAAAAAGAAAATCCTTACTTTGGAAAATATAATAATTCTGTGGCATCCCACCAGCCAGAGATGATGACACACCCCCAGGGGGACCCTACCCTGTGAAGGCCATCTTCAAGACCAAGGGCATGAAAAGGGAGAGTCGTAATTTTGCTAGGCAGCCGAAAGAATCCCTTGTCTTTTCTTTTGCCTTGGCTTAGCGTACATCTTTACCTGAGACAGACTGGAAGTGCCGTGCGGTCCAGGCGATCAACACGGCCAGCAGAAAGGTTCCCAGGAAGTAGATCTACCAAGACAGCCGAAGCGGGCATCAGATGACTGACAGGCATGCAGGGGTGCCAGGGCAGGGCCGGGGGAGCTGACACCTACCAGGGCCGAGGGCAGGACGGCGCCCCAGACCAGCCGCAAGTGAAGGTAAAGCCAGGCTAGGGAGCAGGGACTGAAGGACTCCTCATTGCTATGGTTCCAGCACCTGCAGGGAAGACATCTTGATGCGTCGGCCAACTTTGGGGCACAATGCATGCTGGGCACCGTCAGGTCTTCAAACCTCCTCTCCTTTCCTCTCCTTCCTTTCTGAGTTAGGGTTTCACTCTGTTGCCCAGACTGGAATGCAGGGGTCAGATCCTGGCTCACTGCAGCCTCAACCTTCTGGGCTCAGATGATCCTTCTGTCTCAGCTTCCCTGGGGCTGCAGCTGGGACGGCAGGCACGTGCCACCACACCTGGCTAATTTATTTATTTATTTATTTATTTTTTTTTGTAGAGATGAGGTCTTGCTATGTTGCCCAGGCTGGTCTCGAACTCCCGGGTTCAAGCAATCCTCCCGCTTTGGACTCCCAAAGTGCTAGGATTACAGGTGTGAGCCACCCTGTCTGTACCTACATTATTCTGCTTTTGGACAAATGAGCATACTTGAGTTGAGACACAAAGAAATAATGCCAGTTCTAAGTGGTTTGGCCTGACCTGAAATTCTAGAGTCCTAGCAGAAATCTCAGATAAAGGGCAGTTCTATTCTTAATTAAAAATTCAAGGAGGGGACAACCTCTTTCAGGTCCCCTCCCACTGTGGGAGCTTTCCTGTCTTCTTAATAAATCCTACGTTCAAAAAAAAAAAAAGTCAAGGAGGACCCTGAAGCCATAGGGTCTGCTAGAGCAGTATTTTCTGTCTGAGTATCTGTCCAAAGTGCAGGTGTAGGAATTTCTCCCTATCTTTCAAAAAAACATAGGCTCATCAGATTTTTATGTTTTCTCCTCTCGTGGAAAACCCTGGTCAGCACTGCACCTTCAGATCAAGTCCCTTTTATATCTTAAGCCTCAAGTATTAGAAAAGGGAAATATGCTTTGGTTGAATAGAAAAGGGGAATATGCTGGATGTTCTCTAGTAGAAGCAAATCTTGCCCCCCCCCTTAAAATAACAATTGACATTGCAAAATGAGGTAAGGCTAACTTTAACCAGAAGCAAACACCCTCCCGCTTGGCTTCCCCCAGATTCCACGGTTTTAGGGGGCTCTGAACTCACCTTTCGTACAGTTCCCGGAGAATGGAGATGTTATTAGAATGCAGAGTTGAGTTGATTTCCAAGAAATCCAAAATATGGTGTGGAATGACAGCACCTTCCTCAATGAGCAGGGCCAGGTTAAAAAATCCCTGAAAACAAGCCACAAGCCAAACTTACCAACTCCTCGTAACAAAACCCGAACATAGCCCTTCATCGGAATGTAAACTTTTACAACCTCTAAATTTTTCCTTTCGTCTCTGGCACCAGATGGTTTTGTCATCTTCATTGATGAATTGTTTCCCTAAATATATGCATTGGAGAAATTGATTTGCAGGAGAACCAGGAGGCTTTCAGAGGGTGCTGAGTCCCATCTGCTCAGAAGCCAGTCAACCGGGAGATCTGTCCTTTTCTCACTCATTCTCTCGAAACAGAACTTGCTGGAAAACATGCCCTTGTATCATCAACGAAACCAGAACACAGTGTCGAAGGCAATGTCCATCACTTACAGACTAAGCCCCAGGTTGCCATCACCCTGCCAGGAATCTGACAACATGTTTTTGTGGCTGGGGTACTTCCCATGACTGACATTCCAACACAGACTGTCTCCCCTGAGCACAGGGTAACGTATGGACAGTCGTCTTGGCTTTCCTAGCGGATCCCAGGATTTTGAGGGTTCCTCTTAGCATGGGTCCCCAGGATGTCTTCCTACCTCTTCCTCTGACATCTTTTTCTTGACACTCAGAGGCAGGACCTGCCTTATTGGGCTGTAGGGACCCAGTACAATAACAGTCAGAGGGCCTGACCATAGAGGAGCTTCATCAAGGATGCATACATTACTCTACTTGGAGGAGATGCAGCCTTTGTCATGAGCTGAGCACGTGGCCAGACCAAGACATAAACAAAGAAACCCTAACGTGGTACTTGTTTTTTAAAGATGGGGTCTCACTCTGTTGTCTAGGCTGGAGTGCGCTGTTATGATCATAGCTCCCTGAAGCCTCGAAATGCTGGTCTCCAGAGATCCTACTCCCTCAGCCTCCCAAACGCTCTTTATCAGAATGTGTCATCAGCATGAGCTACCCTAGCCGGTCCGATGTGGTACTTACCATTAGGGCTGTACCCATTCCATTGCATTGTTGCCCTTCAAAGAGTTCATGATCATGTTTCAATGGCTAATACTCTCCCTCTGACCTTTCCTTTTAGTGGCCTCTAAACAATCTAAGTGAAAATCATCACCCAACAGGTTCTACACTCCAGAGTTCCCACAACCATCCTATGGAGAAATCATGATAAAAGTCCTAGTAGCTAACACTGTCTGAGGGGCAGATTGATATAGGTAGTATTAATCCTCCTTATTTCATAAGATGAAGAGGACAGGCACAGTGGCTCACGCCCATAATCCCAGCACTTTGGGAGGCTGAGGAGGGAGGATTGCCTGCGCCCAGGAGTTCAAGACTAGCCTGGGCAATGTGGCAAGACCTCTTTTCTACAGTAAATCAAAAAATTAGCCAGGCATGGTGGTGCATGCCTGTAGTCTCAGTTGCTTGGAGACCAAGGCAGAAGGATCACCTGAGTCCACCAGGTTGAGGTTGCAAAGAGCTGGGAACGGAGCACTATACTCCAGCCGGGGCAACAGAGTGAGAGAAGAAGAAGAAAGAGGGGAAGGAGGAGAAGGAGAAAGGAGGAGGAAGGAGGAGGAAGGAGGAGGGAGGAGGAGGAGGAAAAGAAAGAGAAGAAGAAGAAGAAGAAGAAGAAGAAGAAGAAGAAACTGAGGCATAGAGAGGTTAAGGAACTTGCCCAAATCACATAGTTGGAAAGTGGCAGAGGTGAGATTTAAACCCAAGCAGATAGGGCCCAGAGTCTCAAATCTTAACCTCTACCATGGTGCCAAATAACCAAATAGATGAAAGTGTTAAGCATTTTTAAGCCAGGCTCGGTGGCTCAGCCTGTAATCCCGTGCCTTTGGGAGGCTGAGGTGAGTGGATTGCCTGAGCCCGCGGGTTTGAGACCCGCGTGCACGCGCACATACACACACCGCAGCAGAAGATAGAATACTTCTCCACTCTGAATGGAAGGCACTCTTAAGACTTGAGGCATGAGAAGAAAAGAGGAAATTGACTTGTGACATTTTAAAGTCTCGATTAAAGGAATAATAACAAGATTAAACTAGGTGGGACAGCAGACTATGGGAATGTTTGTAAGCAGTGTAATAGCTTAAGATTCATTATCCGCTAGGCAAATACACAAAGGACTCATTATGATTTGAATTTTTAAAAGTGTCAGGGGCTGAGCGTGGTGGCTCACACCTGTGATCCTAGTACTTTGGGAAGCTGAGGTGAGAGGACTGCTGGGTTCCAGACCAGCTTGGGCACCTTGGCAAGATCTTATCTCTACAATAAATCAAAAAATTAGCCAGGCGTGGTGGTGCATGCCTGTAGTCCCAGCTACTTGGAAGGCTGAGGCAGACGGATCTCTTGAGCCCAGCAGGTCAAAGCTGCGGTGGCCATGAGCGTGCCACTGTACTCCAGCCTGGGCAACAGAGTGAGACTCCAACTCAAAAAAAAAAAAAAAGGTCAGAACAGATAAACAAAGAATAATAACAGAGAATCCATGTAAAAGAAAATGTGAAAAGTCATTTTTTTATTAACATCATATGCAAAAGTGTCCACCTTCACTAGTAATAAACATAAGTAAAAACAGCAAGAAAGTAGCAACTTATTATTTATTTAGCAAAATAAATCGTGAGAACACTGCGTGCTGACAAGGTTCCAGTCCTCCTCCTCTGTTCAACCACATTGTTCAGTAACATCTTAATTGGAGAACACTTTTAAAACCAAGGCAATGTGCTGTCATGTAGTCATAAAACCATTCAGACTGTCTGACTCAGTAATATTATCTCCCCAATGATAAGGAAAGAATTCAAACAAAGAGAAAAGGTGGAAATATGAGAATGTTCTTTGCAGCACTAGCTATGATGGCAACACAAGAGGAAACAACCTCCAAGTCGTCCTTGGTAGACTGTCAGCCCTAGGAAGGCAAGAGGATTATCTGTCTTTCGCCCAGGCTGGAGTGCAGTAGCATGATCACGGCTCACTGCAGCCTTGACCTCCTGTACTCAGGCATCCTTCTGCCTCAGCCTCCCGAGTAACCGGGGCTACAGGCGTGTACCACCACGCCTGGCTAATTTTTTTTATTGTTTTTGTAGAGCTGAGGTCTTGCTATGTTGCCCAGGCTGGTCTTGAACTCCTATTCTCAAGCAGTCCTCCCGCCTTGGCTTGCCAAAGTGCTAGGATTGTCAGACAGGGGCCACCACTTAGTCCCTATCTTTTTAATCTATGTTTCTTCCACTAAGTATTACCTAGGGCATGGTGGGATTGGATACATATGTGCAGAATCAATGAATAAGTTAGCAAGCAAAAGAATTAATATCCACCAATAAGGTAATGCTTAAGAAATTATAGTCCGAGGAGGGCACATAACATCAAAAAGAGTACCAAACTTTACCTGTATGATGACCACTTTTGAACCTAACCCTGAATTGTACCCTACATCTTTAAAATAAAAAAATAAATAAACAAAGAGCCAGGATTTGAGGACTCCCCATCAGCCTGGCTAAAAAAAAAAAAAGAAAGGAAAAAAAAAAGAAATTACAGTCCATCAGCCCAACAGAAGAATACAGGCAGCCATTAAGAATAATAATTGGCCAGACGCAGTGGCTCATACCTATAATCCCAGCACTTTGGAGGCAGAGACGAGAGGATTGCCTGAGTCCAGGGGTTTGAGACCAGCCTGGGCAACTTGGTAAGACCTCATCTCTAAAATAAATAAAAAAATAAGTCGGGTACAGTGGCACATGCCTCAGTTCTGCTACTTGGCAGGCTGAGACAGAAGGATCTTCTGAGCCCAGGAGGTAAGGCTGTGGTGGCCATGAGTATGCCACTGTACTCCAGTATGGGCGATAGAGTGAGACTCCAACTCAAAAAAAAAAAAAAAGAGTAATAATTAAAGAGTCTATGCAATACAATGCACACAGCCCTATAAAAAAAATGATAATACAGATTTTTAAAGTACCAGGTGCATTCTAGATAATGTTACAGATGCATCTGCCTATGGCTAGGGCTATACCACGAAGACATGAAATAATCAAAGCCCTTGCTATGGAATTGGGGGTGCATTCTTTGATTTTTTTTCTCTAAAAACTATCCTTTATTGTGCTTGTTACACTGTCTTTCCAAATAATAACAATCAAAATTGAAAAAAAAAATTACCGCCGGGCTCGGTGGCTCAGCCTGTAATCCCGCGCCTTGGGAGGCTGAGGTGAGTGGATTGCCTGAGCCTGCGGGTTCGAGACCCGCCAGGGCAACTTGGTGAGATCTCATCTCTACAACACATCAAAAAATTAGCCGGGTGTGGTAGCACGTGCCTGTAGTTCTAGCTACTTGGAAGGTTGAGGCAGAAGGATCGCCGGAACCCAGCAGGTCGAGGCTGTGGTGGCTGGGAGCGGCCATTGCACTCTAATCTGGGCGACAGAGTGAGACTCCAACTCAAAAAAAAAAAAAAAGAGTAATAATTAAAGAGTCTATGCAATACAATGCACACAGCCCTATAAAAAAAATGATAATACAGATTTTTAAAGTACCAGGTGCATTCTAGATAATGTTACAGATGCATCTGCCTATGGCTAGGGCTATACCACGAAGACATGAAATAATCAAAGCCCTTGCTATGGAATTGGGGGTGCATTCTTTGATTTTTTTTCTCTAAAAACTATCCTTTATTGTGCTTGTTACACTGTCTTTCCAAATAATAACAATCAAAATTGAAAAAAAAAATTACCGCCGGGCTCGGTGGCTCAGCCTGTAATCCCGCGCCTTGGGAGGCTGAGGTGAGTGGATTGCCTGAGCCTGCGGGTTCGAGACCCGCCAGGGCAACTTGGTGAGATCTCATCTCTACAACACATCAAAAAATTAGCCGGGTGTGGTAGCACGTGCCTGTAGTTCTAGCTACTTGGAAGGTTGAGGCAGAAGGATCGCCGGAACCCAGCAGGTCGAGGCTGTGGTGGCTGGGAGCGGCCATTGCACTCTAATCTGGGCGACAGAGTGAGACTCCAACTCAAAAAAAAAAAAAAAGAGTAATAATTAAAGAGTCTATGCAATACAATGCACACAGCCCTATAAAAAAAATGATAATACAGATTTTTAAAGTACCAGGTGCATTCTAGATAATGTTACAGATGCATCTGCCTATGGCTAGGGCTATACCACGAAGACATGAAATAATCAAAGCCCTTGCTATGGAATTGGGGGTGCATTCTTTGATTTTTTTTCTCTAAAAACTATCCTTTATTGTGCTTGTTACACTGTCTTTCCAAATAATAACAATCAAAATTGAAAAAAAAAATTACCGCCGGGCTCGGTGGCTCAGCCTGTAATCCCGCGCCTTGGGAGGCTGAGGTGAGTGGATTGCCTGAGCCTGCGGGTTCGAGACCCGCCAGGGCAACTTGGTGAGATCTCATCTCTACAACACATCAAAAAATTAGCCGGGTGTGGTAGCACGTGCCTGTAGTTCTAGCTACTTGGAAGGTTGAGGCAGAAGGATCGCCGGAACCCAGCAGGTCGAGGCTGTGGTGGCTGGGAGCGGCCATTGCACTCTAATCTGGGCGACAGAGTGAGACTCCAACTCAAAAAAAAAAAAAAAAAGAAAAGAAAAAACAAGAACAAAGAAAGAAAGGAAGAAAAAGAGCCCATTTCTGCAGCAAATCCCTTTAGCAACTTGTTCACATTTCATTCCAGAAGAAACCATCATGCAATGGATCATGTTCCTTGAGTGTACTTGGCATGGGTCCCAGAGCTTAACACTGAAATTCTCTCATTTAGTCCTCACAGCCTATGAGGTAGTTGCTACTATTATCCCCACTGACAGAGAAGCAAACAGATGTAGTGATCTGCCACATGAAAGAGCTATGAAGTGAGAGAGCCATGGGATTTAACCCAGAGACAGCTGGGTGTGGTGGCTCAGAGCTGTAATCCCAGTACTTTGGGAGGCTGAGGTGGCAGGATTGCTTGCGGCCAAGAGTTTGAGACCAGCCTGGGCAACATAGCAAGACCTTGTCTCTACAACAAAGCAAAACCAAACAACAACAACAAAACAAAACAAAAGCCCGCCATGGTGGTATATCACTGTAGTCCCAGCTACTCAAGAGGTTGAGGTACAAGCATCACCTGAGCCCAAGAGGTGGAGGTTGTGGGGAGCTGTGAACCAGCCTCAGCGACAAAGTGAGATCCTGACTCAAAAAAATGAAACAAAAAACCCCAAACAAACAGACATAACAAAACCCAGGGATACAACCACGCTAATGCAAGACCTCCGTTTTTAAAAACTCAAAAGACTGAGGTAGGAATGCGTTTCCAACTTTTGCTCTGTTACCACATCATCATCATCATCATCATCATTATTATTATTATTATTATTTTGAGTTGGAGTCTCACTCTGTTGCCCAGGCTGTCACCCATGCTCATGGCCACTGCAGCCTCGACCTGCTGGGCTCAGGTGATCTTTCCGCCTTAGCCTTCCAAGCAGCTGGAACCATAGGTATGTGCCACCACGCCTGGCTAATTTTTTGATATATTGTGGAGACAAGGTCTCACCAGGTTCTCCAGGCTGGTCTCGAACCCATGGGCTCAGGCAATCCTCTCACCTTAGCCTCCCAAAGTGCTAGGATTACAGACAAGAGCCACTACGCCTGGCTGTGGCCAGATTTTAAATCACAACACCAGAAAGCTGTTATATAAGAGTGCAGCAACTTTGGCAACTTCCATCCAGGAAACCACCCTGAGATGCTCATGGCAGAATTTTGATTAGCAGATGGAAAAGGAACAAAGGAAACAGGGAGTCATCATTAAAACTCCACGGGAACAATGGTTGCAGGCAAGATCCACTAAAATTAGGAAGCAAAAAACTGGGAACCAGAATATTTGCACAATCCCAAATTATCTCTCCAAGATATCTATACATTAGGAAGAGAAAAAAAAGTTTTTTGAGTCAGAGTCTCATTCTGTCACCCAGGCTGGAGAGCAGTGACACAATCATGGCTACTACAGCCTCGACTTGCTGGGCTCAGGCGATCCTTCTGCTTCAGCCTTCCAAGTATCTGGAACCACAGGTGCCTGCCACCAGGCCTGGCTAATTTTTTGATTTTCTATAGAGACGAGGTCTCACTATGTTGCCAAGGCTGCGCTCAGGCAATCCTCTTGCCTCAGCCTCCCAAAGTGCTGGGATCACAGACCTGAGCCACCACGCCTGGCCAGAAAAAGAAAAATATTAACTTTACAGTGGAAGAAATTCCCTAACCAAGTGATAAAGATTAACCTCCCCAGAAATATTGAAATCATCCACCTTGATATGGTGCACTGAAGACACATCACTTCAATGACATTCTTGCCCAAAATGTGTACACTCAAATTTATTCATGAGAAAACAGAAGGCACACCCAAATCAAGGGACGTTCTACAAATGACCCAACCAGTATTCTTCAAAAGTATGGAAGGTCACGAAGCAAAGGAAAGACTGAGGATCTGTAGTAGCTTGGAGAGGAATGGAAACAAATATGATAGTCAAATATAATATGAGACCTGGGATGGAATCCAGGAACAGAAAAAGGACGTTAGCACTGCAGCCCAGCAGGTCGACTCTGGGGTGGCTGTGAATGTGCCACTGCACTCCAACTTGGGCAATGGAGTGAGACTCCAACTCAGAAAAACAAACAAACAAAAAAGGATGTAAATGGAAAAATGGGTGAAATTCACATGAAATCTGAAGTGTAGTTAAATCCTGTCCCAACCTTCAGTTCTTAGTTTGACAATGGCATGGTGGTTATATGTTAACATTAGGAGAAGAGGGTGAAAGATATACAGGAACACTCTTAACTCTTTTTCTATAAATCTAAACTTATTTCAAAATAAGAAGTTTCAAAAAGGCACTGAGAGGAAAATGCTGTCACTGAAGTATGAACCGTACCAGCAAATGACTTCCTGTTGCAAGCATACTGAGATGATGGTGAGTTCCTCCCTGGTAAGTCTGTTTGACGGGATCTGGTAGAAACACCCTTCAGATTGGAGTCCTGGGTTTAGGCTCTGGCTGCCTTGCTTTCTATCGGATTATTTGGCCTTGTTGTGCCTCTGACTGTAAAATGGGCATCATAATCCTCATCCCAGAGGATGGGGTGAGAGAGGTGTGGGAACACAGTAGGTGTTTAATAAAGACCCATCATCATGGCTAGTGTTCTCATAGTGTTGTTGTGAGGGGTGTGAGGAAATGGATGAATATGACTTTTTTTTTGAGCCAGGGTCTCGCTCTGTCGCCCAAGGTGGAGTGCAGTGACATGCTCATGGCTACCGCAGCCTTGACCTCCTGGGCTCAGGCGATCCTTCTGCCTTAGCCTCCCAAGTAGCTACAGGTACGCACTACCATGCAGGCAAATTTTTGACTTATTGTAGAGATGAGATCTCGCCAAATTGCACAGGATGCTCTTGAACCCCAAGTTCTGGCAATCCTCTCACTTCCACCTCCCAAAGTGCTGTGATTACAAGTATGAACCGCCACACTCAGTCTGGATAAACAATGACTTTATAAGTTGTGCAGCCTATGGGCACAGAATAGACTGCTAGGACCCTAGGTCCTGCAAGCTCGAAAACCGGATGTCACCAAGAGCTGTGTTATTTGTGTTTTTTGTTTTTCAAGCCTGGTTCTTTCTCTGTTGCCCAGGGTGGCATACAGTGGCACAATCATAGCTCACTGCAGCCCCAACCCCCTGGGTTCAAACGATTTTCTTGCTTCAGCCTCCCAAATAGCTGAAACTACAGGCACACACCACCAAGCCCACCAAGAGCTGGCTTTTGTTGTTATTGTTTACCTGGGAGTCTCCATCCAGCGCTGCTTGGGCGTACATCTGCACAGACAACTCAAGGTCTTGTGACTGGTTTTGGTGGCCATAGTAGTAAAGGTCTCCCATTTTCAAATATGCTGCAGGACCCAAAGGACAAATCCATTTGTCAATTGGATTGATTTCAGACCGACATTTAAGAAACAAAACTCAACAGGGTCTTATTATGTTGTCCAGGCTGGTCTTGAACACCTGGGCTCAGGCAATCCTTCTGCCTCGGCCTCCCAAAGTGCTGGGAATACAGGCATGACCCTCCATGACCGGCCACGGCATTTTAAATTATTGACCCATTCAACAAGACTGAGAGTTCTTCCTATTTGAATCTGAATACAGAACACCCTCATGTTTCCTTGGGGTGTCAAGATGAAGGAAAACACAGGCTTTCACCCTGAGCACGCCTATTTCTAGACACATTTTCCTGTTCTGCCAGGCAGTGCTCCTGAACAGGTCTGTTCGTGAGACTCACAACCCCACAGCCCGATCAGCCAAGGTTGTTGTTGTTTTTTTTTCCAGGCATTGTATTTCACATCTGAAATTTTGTTGCTCGTGTCTGATGCCTCTTGTGGGTATCTCTTTGCTTTGTTTGGGCCCTGTATTTTATTTTTCCCTGGAGGAAAATCTTGTGTTTAAGAGTGCATACATCCTATAAATGCCCAATCAGAAAAACAGAATCCATTTTAGGAAGTTCAAAAGAGGGATTTATCCTGGGAAGTGGTTTCTAGGCTGTTGGAGCAGCTGAAAAGGGGAACGGAGAACAAAGCGACCCAGAGATCAATAATGAGGAAGCGGGCTTATCCCTGGGGCTGGAGGCCTGAGGGCGGCTGAGATGTGACCAGAGCCCCTCAGCCCCTCGGGAGCAGAGACCAACAGACTTTTCCAGGCAAGGGCTGGAATGTGAGGCAGCCCCCGCCAGAGGCACAGTCCAAATGGAGACAGGGAAGACATACGGGGCTGCTTCCCCCATCCTGCCAGCTTCTGACAGCACCTCCCAGCACCTGAAACTGATCAGCAGCAGGTGGGCAGAGGATTCTGGGAAGGGTAGTTCCTGGAGGCCAGCTCCCTGCCAAGCAGAACAGGGAGTGGGGTGGAGGGAAGGGTGGAGAGGGATGGGGCACATCTCAGGGCAAAGAAGAGAATGACCTGCCCAGAGCATCCTCCCTAACAGCTTTCTCTGTTGAATTCTCCTTGATTTGGAAGAAATGTGGGTCCAAGCCTACAGCAGAAGAGCTTTCCTGCTGGAGGTAGAGTTTACCTGTGATCTCCATAGCAGAGATTTTTCACTTTCTTTCCTAATTGTTTAGAAATACCACACTTCCCACAAAGCTGTTAGATGTTCACAGTTACTAAAGACTAAGAGCCTCTCACGCTTTAATTTGGCACCCGTTTTTCTATACATACCAAATGAAGGAGCATCGATTTGAAAAACAGAGAAATTATAGTATCTCCAAACACAATTGACGCCCAAGTATCTCCTGGCCAGGTCCTGGGGCAAAGGAGAAAAGAAATTCATGCGTTCATATTTTGGCCAAGTGACCGATGTTGCCTCCTTGAGACCCAGTTTATTATCCGTCACCTGCAGCCTCCACGCCAAGAAGGACGCATTTACTTACTGGCCTCTCCTCACAGATGTGTGCTAAATTTGTCTGTGACACTTCAATTCCAGTTTCTGCTGCTAAAACATAATACAGCAAAGCTTCATGCCTAAAAATAGATGATTAATAATAAATTTCATATAGTGGCTCTTACTAATATTCACGGAGAGCTTTATATTCAAACATCAGAGGGCGCAAAATAAGCAGTTTTTTTAAAACCACAAAATCATGAGTTTTTTTTTAATTTAAATAAATACTGTTGAAAATACTGCATGCACTGATTTATTTTCTGTCTTTAAGGCTGAATTCCCAGATAAGGCTGGGAGCTAGTTGGTGCAACAGCTACCTCTGCTGGCGGGATGGTGTGTCGGGTGCTGGCTGGGAGCTGTCCACCAGTCAGTCAGTCCTTGAGTCCTTCTGTCCTTGCTTAGAGGAGATAAGGGGTGTTAAGACATGCACTCCAGTCTGGGCGACAGAGTGAGACTCCAACTCAAAAAACAAAAAACAAAAAAAAAGAAAAGAAAAACCCCCGTGCTTTACAGTCCTCTGTTTTGTGAAAGGCTTAGGATTCTGAACAAGTTTAATTAAAGCCGAGCTTTTGTCGTGCATTAGAAGTTTGGCAAAAGAGAGGCTGTTTCCAATGGCTAAAACACTTAAGAAAAAATAAATGTTCATTAGGCCATGTGCAGTGGTTCACGCCTGTAATCCTACCGCTTTGGGATGTCGAGATGAAAGGTCTAGCCAAGAAGTTCAAGACTAGCCTGGACAACATGATGAGACCCTGTTACTAAAAAAAAAAAAAAAAAAAAAAAAGTTTGATGCCACTAGTAACTGGATAACCACAAAACAGTGAGTGATCACTTGTCATCTGTTGTAGGATTGGTGCAAAAATCATAGATGGGATAATGGCAGGGGCTTGGGGAAATGGATGTATTCTTATAACCACGGCAAGTTAAAGGGTCAGTGAGCGCAATGGTTCTGGATGTCAGACGGGCAAGTCTTAGGACGGCACATACCATTTGGCTCTCCTGTTCGCCCCTGTGGGAGTTTATGACAGAGAAACAATCAGAAATATGGACAAAGATTCTGCTGCCACAGAGCTCATGGCAGAGCTGTTTAAATGAACAACAACAAAAAGACTGGAAACAACTTAAAAATTTGAAAAATCAATGACTAGTTAAACTAACCCACAGTGCAGCCACTTTCAAATATGGCCATCAAAAATGATGTTGACGCCAGGCTTGGTGGCTCAGCCTGTAATCCCAGCACTTTGGGAGGCCAAGGCGAGTGGAGTGCCTGAACCCGCGGGTTCAAGACCAGCCTGGGCAACTTGGTGAGACCTCGTCTCCACAAGAAATCAAAAATTAGCTGGGCATGGTAGCGCATGCCTGTAATTCCAGCTACTCGGAAGGCTGAGGCAGAAGGA
>NW_007247253.1:86382-98558 GCF_000164805.1 Carlito syrichta | reverse complement strand
ACTCAAAAAAAAAAAAAAAAAAATGATGTGTTGAAAAGTATTCAGAAACATAGCAGCCGGGCACAGGCATGCTAGCTCACACCTATAATCCCAGCGCTAGGGGATGCTGAGGTGAGAGGATTTCCCGAGCCCAGGGGTTCGAGATCAGCCTGGGCAACACAGTGAGACCTCGTCTCTACAATAAATCAAAGAGTTAGCCGGGTGTGATGGTGCACCAGCTACTAGGGAGGCAGCTACTAGGGAGGCAGAGGCAGAAGGATGGCCTGAGCCCAGCAGGTTGAGGTTGTGGTAGCCAGGAGCATGCCACTGCACTCCAGCCTGGGTAACAGAGTGAGACCTTGACTCAAAAATATAAAGCAAAATGTGCAGTGAGCTGTGATCCTGCCTGGGTGACAGAATGAGACCTCGATTAAAAAACAACAGCCGGGCTCGGTGGCTCAGCCTGTAATCCCATGCCTTTGGGAGGCTGAGGCGAGTGGATTGCCTGAGCCCGCAGGTTCGAGACCCGCCCAGGCAACTTGGCGAGACCTCATCTTCTACAATAAATCAAAATAAGCCAGGCATGGTAGCGCGCGCCTGTAGTTTCAGCTACTTGGAAGACTGAGGCGGAAGGATCGCCGAAGTCCAGCAGGTCGAGACTGCGGTGGCCAGGAGCGGCCACTGCACTCCAGTCTGGGTGACAGAGTGAGATTCCAGCTCAAAACAACAACAACAACAACAACAAGAGCCAGGCTCGGTGGCTCAGCCTGTAATCCCACGCCTTTGGGAGGCTGAGGTGAGTGGACTGCCTGAGCCCGTGGGTTTGAGACCCTCCTGGGCAACTCAGCGAGACCTCATCTCTACAATAAATCAAAATGAGCCAGGCATGGTAGCGTGCGCCTGTAGTTCCAGCTACCCGGACGGCTGAGGCAGAAGGATCGCCGGAGCCCAGCAGGTGGAGGCTGCGGTGGCCGGGAGCAGCCACTGCACTCCAGTCTGGGTGACAGAGTGATACTCCAACTCAAAAAAAAAACCAAAAAAAACCCCAAGAGAAATAGCAGAATGTTTATACAAAATGCTCCATTCAGGGTATTAAATGTTACACCCTATTTTTGCACAACAAAAATAAAATTGAACGCACAATTGCATGTACACATGCAAATAGATATATGCTGAGGAAAAAAAAACCCTAAGAATTATCTACCAAAATGCTAATACTTATCTCTGGGTGGCGAGACTGCAAGTCATTTTTATTTTCTTCTTTTCATTTATCTGATTCCCTCAATTTTCTATACTTTACCCAGTTTAAGAGTAAAAATCTGTTAAATCTGTTTTAACCATAAGTAGTTGTCCCTAAAGCTTACTTTCCATTTTCGGTAGCTGATATTCATAACTCTTTCTTAATTTTAGCTCTACCTGGGAACCGGTTTAGGCAAAGGTGGGGGCAGGTTGGGTGATGGGAAAAAGCGAAATCATCTCTTCTGACTGCTAAAAGCCGCTTCCGGCAGACCATTCCTTGGAGACCAAGAGAGGTGATGGGGATCAAATTAGGATGGTCAGACCTTCAGGCAGACACACTGGAGGTCACCTGCCACGGGGCTGCTACCCCTTCTCCGCCTCTGAGATGCCTACAGCAGCTGACCAATTAGCCATGACTCGTGCTAAGGTTGGCCCAGCAGTGTCTCCTGCAGAGGCCAGCCAGATAACAAGCCCACAAGCGCAGCTGCAGCAATGGCCTCAAAGATGCCTCAGAACTTTCTAACAGCCTGTAAAAATCCTGTTTGGTTAAAAGAGCCCTCGGGGCAGACCTAAGACCACAGACAGAGGGCATGCAAGGGGGTTCCACCAGAAAGTCCATATCATGCTGCAGCAAGGCCCTGTTCCTAAGGGTTTATTTATTTATTCAAGATGTCTTCCTCTGTTGCCCAGGCTGGAGAGCAGTGGTGTGATAATAGTTCACTGCAGCCTTGTACTCCTGGGCTCAAGTGATCTTCCTGTCTCAGCCTCCTGAGTAACTGGTATTACTGGCACATGCCACCATGCCCAGATAATCTAAAGCCTTATAATCTAACATTTCTTCAGAGACACTCAGGCTTGAGACCACTGTCTCAGTTTCCACTAGGGATCAATGCGGGAAGGAGATGGTGTAGCCCTGCAACCCAGAGCTCTCTGTGGCCACAATTGTAATAAATGTTATAAATGAGGTTTTTTTGGACAGCAGAAACCAGTAGACTGGCTGTTAGAATGGGGTGGGGGGGGGGGAATGGAGGTGACACTCCCTGTAAGAACACTCACTATGATAAACTTTATAAAGACAATAGCTTGTCTCTACCTTGGCTGGGAGCAGTGGTTCACACCTGAAATCCCAGCACTTCGGGAGGCCGAGGTGGGAGGACTGCTTGAGCCCAGGAGTTAGAGACCAGCCTGGGCAGCATAGTGAGACCACGTCTCTACAAAAAAATACAAAAATTAGCGGGGGATGACTGCATGCACCTGTAGTCCCAGCTACTCGAGAGGCTGAGGTGGGAGAATCACCACGAGCCCAGAAGGTTGAGGCTACAGTGAGCCATAATTGTGTCACGCACTCTGGCCTAGGTGACAGAGCGAGATCCCAACTCAAAAAAAAAAAAAAAAGGGTACCTTGGTAGTGGGGGGGAGTGAAAGAAGGAACAAGTTTTACAGGAAGGCTTCTCCTGTCCAATCATTGTACACACCAAGAGGAAATGTCATGGAATTTGCAAGCATTTCCTTTGAAGAGGCCCTAAAATCCATCAACAAGATATGTCTAAAAAAGTACATGACGCCCACGGAAGTACTGAACAGAAAATCCACCCTTGTCGGCCATCTTGTAGAATCCATGTTCCCGTAGATTAAGGAGCGAGCTTTAGGTAGAGGCTGGACACTCAAGACCAGACCTTCCCAGCTTATTAAAACCTCTGAGACAACACCTCTTTAAACCCTATCCACATGAGCCTCCCAGCACATTTAACTGTGCTTCAACAGAAACCATCAGACGGTATTAATTACAGACATTTCTACTATTCATGGAGCAGGCATTGAACCAGCACTTGCTGACTGCAGGAAGCCCAAAGCCAAGACACAAAGCGATTGTCTTTCCATGAAGATTGTCTTTCCATGAATTTCATCAAGGCTTAGGAAGTCCACCCCACCCTCAAGCTTTATTTCCAGTGCTCGAAAGTGGAATTGTCCCCTTGACAGTCATTTCGTTGGGGATGGGGGCGGGGGCACAGAAAGGAGAGGACTGCAAAAACAAGAGTTGAGGAGCATACTTGCTACTTTCCCATTGCAGACTCAGCACATGCATTTCTAGAACTTTTATAATGACATATCTTAATAATCAATCTTTTGACTGCTTGCTGTGAACTGTGAATTTGAGCATCTCTGAGCTGTTTCAAACTGTTACATTATTTTATCTGGGCTCTGTTCTGCCAAAGCCTGAAGCAGCATAGACTAGAAGGATAAAAAAGAAAAGAAAAGAAAAAATCCTGGGGTCTCAGTGGAACTCAGGATTCCTGCTCTGCTGCAAAAAGGCGAACCGCTTTTAGCTGGGACTTTGCATGCCTACTTGTCTTGCCTGAAGCCCACTATAATCTGGCTATCATCCTGGGTTATGTATTTTGGGTGTATTTAAGACAAAGGACAATAAAACACGTAGCTTGCAGATAAAACACATGTAGGGGTAAGGCAAGGAGAAATGAAACATGACAGCCGGCCTTTCCCTGGCTGACTTCTAGGGTCCGAGGATAGCCTCGGGCACGACAACATTATCTTCCCTATTATGCCGATACAGCAAAAAGCCCTTTTCTCAATGACGCTCCTCTCTTAAATTATCCCATATAAATCTTGGAACAACACAGAAAAGCACAAGCTCATCAGACTGACACATGTAATTTGAAAATAACACGTAGAATAAATTCACTCACACAAAAATGAAAGTAGGGGATGGACCGGGGACATTGATGGATGATTTAGTTCTATTACAGCAAAATAGATGGTACCACAAAAAGGTATGGTGGGGTGTAAGAAGGTCAACACATATATAGGTTTCCTATTTAACCCCTGGGGAGGGATTGAAGACTTGGAGAGCAGCAAGGGATGGAAGCACTTTGCCCCAAATATCTCTTTTTTTTTTTTTGAGTCAGGGTCTCACTGTCACCCAGGCTGGAGGGCAGTGGTGCAATCCTGGCTCACCACAGCCTCGACATCCTGAACTCAGGCAATCCTTCCGCTTCAGCCTCCCAAGTAGCTGGGACTACAGGCACCTGCCACCATGCCCAGCTAATTTTATTGATCTTTTTTGTAGAGATGAGGTCTCACTATGTGGCCCAGGCTGGTCTTGAATTCCTGGGCTCAAGTAATTCTCCCTCCTTGGCCTTCCAAAGCTCTGGGATTACAGGCATGAGCCACTGTACCCAGCCCCCAAATATTTTTTGACAAAGATTTTTCCCACTGTAATGGATACTAGATGTTTCTTCCTGTTGATACTAAGAGATCTCAAATCCAGATTGAGACTTATCTTGGTTAATAATACTTAGTATCAGTATCAAGATGGGCAAGAGGATGGGGAAATAAATTTATACATGGTGGGAAGACAGTAAACTGGTAAAACCACTTAGGAAGCAGTTGGCATGCCCCTCCCCCATGACCCAGAGCCCCCAGTCCTAAGTTTACATTCTTGAGTAACTCTTCCTGTGTATTCAGGAGGTACATAAAGAATGTGCATGGCCACATCAAAGGGAGAGAGGAAGAGAGGGAGGGAGGGAGGGGAAAAAAGGAAGAAGGAAAAGAAAAGGGAGGGAGGGTGGAGAAGGGATAAAGAAAAAAGAGAAAATAACCCAAATATGTATTAACAGAAGAACTGGCTGATGAATTGTGGTCTATCACAACTGACAGGTACATGCATCAAAATGTATAAATCTTGGAAACATAGTATTAAGTAAAAAAGCAGTTTAAGAATTATATATAATAGGATTTTAATCATGTAAAGGTCAGCAGTAAGCCCACCTAAATCCACCGCTTAAGAATATATCCATAAATAGCAAAACTATAAGGCAAGCAAGGGCGGATCAACAAGAAGACAGGACAGTGGCTACTTCTGGGCCCCGGGGGTGGGGTGGGCTTTAATCTGGGAGGGACATGCAGGGCGTCACAGCACTGGCAATGTTCATTTCCTGAAGTGGGGTGGTAGGCTTGCAGCAGCTCACTTTATGGCTATGCTTTGGAACTGACAAACATATCACATATTTCACATGTGCCAACGATTATGTGACAAAAGAGGAGACTCGTTGGACTCACGCTGCATCTGCAGTTCAAATGCTCAGCTCCCCGTACCAGGGTTTGAACTGGCTTTCCTTCCAGGTTCTCCCGTCTCCTCACCATACCCAGTCCTTTTGTTAAGCTTCTTAGCAACAGGCTCAGTCACGCCACAACCCTCTTTTAAACAATCAATGGGTACCCACTGCTTCACAAATGAAGCCAAAAATAACGGCACTCCACTGCTTTGCCAATGTGTAACCTGCCACTCAAAACTCCAGCTTTACAGACACACGCAGACTTTCTGATCTCATTGCTTTTGTTTCCGCAATCCCCTTCACCCTAAATGCTGTTCCCTGTGTGGCTAAAGTGGAAACTCTATCCATCCTTCAAGGCCACACTATCCACTTCCTCTACCGTGGAAGGCTGTCCTAGGTTCCCCACACCTCCTCAGAATCCTTGGTGATATTTACCTGCTGTTCTTGGCCCTGGAGTGACAGCTGGTCCCCCTATTCACCTCCATTCATTCACTCAATGCACTTCCCAGGGGCCCCGTGTGCTGGGGTACAAGTGAAGGGGCCATCACTCATAAAGAACGAGCGTGGTCCATGGAAGAGCAGAAGGAAGGAAAGAGGTAGGTAGGATTCCTGGGCAGCAGGAAAGCAGGTACAAGGCTCAAGGATCTGCCCGCATTCTTTTGGGCCACGGGAGAGACTGCATGCCAGAGAGATGAGGCAGATTTCCCCAAGCTCCACTTGAGGCCTCCCTGGAAGTTTGTGCCCAGGTATCTGGGATGGCAGTGTCCTCAGTAAAACCTGCTGAGCTGAATCAAAACTTGCAAACACTACAGGACACACTTCAGTTCCCCTCCACCCCCCAAAAATCCCACATTATGGCTGAGTATTATATTCTAAGAAAGAGAGCAAGCCTCAAAAATCTGAATTCTTCTAGCCCGTCACAGCACATTTTTAAATAGACTAGCTGAAGTGCCTCGTGACGTTAAATTCAAAAGTAGGCAAGAAAGCTAAGCTATTAACAAACACTCTCTTTCTTTTATTTATATGTTTATTTGGTCTCCCTCTGCTGCCCAGGCTGAAGTGCAGTGGAACGATCACGGCTCACTGTAGCCTCAAACTCCTGGGCTCACGTGATCCTCCAGCCTCAGCCTCCCTCATAGCTGGGACTACAGATGGGTACTACCACGCCAGGCTAATTTTCCTATTTTTTCTAGACACAAGGTCTCACTTTGTTGCCCAGGTTGGTCTCGAAAGCCTCAAGCAATCCTCCTGTCTCAGCCTCCCAGAGTGCTGGGATTACTGGTGTCAGACACTGCACCTAGAATCTATGAGAAAAACAGTATCAGACGTCTTGGCAGGGGGTGTGCTGGGGAGTGTGTACGAGTGTGCTCTCCCTTTGGGAAAACCCTACTTATAAACACTTTGATATCTGGACATTTACTTCACCCAAAGACATTTGTGGGGAGCAGAGGGTGAGAAGTTGGGAGGCTGAGAATGAGTTAAAGTCAAATTTGGGAGTTTTATAAACTGGAATTCACTTGGAAAACAAGATAAAGCATCCCCACAATTGTAAGGTATATTTACAATTGGGAAACAGTAATTTCCTGAAGAAAAAAAAGTTCTTTTCAATTGTGCAAAGTGAGGCCACAGAGAACCAACTTTCACAGGATGATAATAACAAACATTTGTATTCGGTGCTTTTTCCACTGGGCTTATTTCCCCTGTGTTCCCTAAGATTCTTGCTTCCTGAGATGCTATCTGTCGGTTGCGTGTGCAGCCATGGACTAAAAGAGAAAATGCCATTCTTTTGGACTTATAATTTAATTTTTAATTAAGGTTCAAATCAGAGTGTGATCGATGCTAGGTCTGTTCTAATGTCTCCGAGGCAGTGAACCAAGGGCATATATGCTGATTTGCATATCTTTTTAAGTTATTACTGAAATGCCCAGATCATTTGAGCAATAAGCCAGCCAAGAAAATGTGTCCCGAGGGAAAACGAAGACGGAGGGCTAGAACTGACAGAAGGCAAAAAAATGAAATCAAGTGGAACACAGAGCTGTGTCTCCTGGCGAAATCAACAAGTAGTCACACATAGGGTGTTTATGAGTCCTCAGGGGCCATGTGTCATCCCACACGGGACAAGATGAGGTTTTCGACTCCCCCAGAAGGTTAGGAATGGGGGGGCATCTCCATGGTTTGAGGCCAGCCCGGGCAACTTGGCAAGACCTCACCTCTACAACAAGCCAAAAAATTAGCCAGGTGTGGTAGTGTGTGGCTGTAGTTCCAGCTCCTTGGAAGGCTGAGGTGTTAGGATCAACTGAGCCCAGCAGGTTGAGGCTACGGTGCCTATGAGTGTGCCACTGCACTCCAGCCTGGGTGACAGTGAGACTTTGACTCAAAAAAAAAAAGAAACGGGGCATGTGATTATGACACTGAACACTGATGAGTAATTTCCAGGAATCCCAGGCTCCCAGGCATGGCAGATGGAACAAAATATCCATGGAAGGACAAGGCCTGACCTAGGAACCAGGTGGACCTCCTGGATTTCCTATGGCCTGGAAGTTAGAAGCAGAGGTCTCCCCTAAGATCCCCTGTGCTGTCTCCAGACACTAAAACCAAGAAGAACAAGCTTAGAGGAAAGAGAAGTGTCTCTCAATTTGATGAATGTGGACACATCCCTGGAGAACTAATTTTTGTGTATAATTAAACATGAAAATACTATGTTTTCCAATCAACAGCCAATCAGTCCATGATACTCAGAATATCATTACTGGGAAGCTGGAGTTCCCAGCAAATTGTTTTTTTAGTTGCAGTTTTGAGACTCTGTCCCATAAGACTACATCAAATGAAAGTTAAGGGCTGGGAAAGCTTACTCCCGCGTGGGTCCCAAGCTTACCATGAGCCCTCCAGGTAGGCGTTGAGGCCTTTGCGGATGACGTGGCCCAAGTAGCCATTTTTCTCAGCTACATGCTTTGCCCAACTGAAAAGAAAAGGAAAGAGAAAATATGCACACCATGGCAAATTTCATAATCACTTTTTTCTTCACATGATCCCAATAAATCCCACTTGGGGAATATTTTGCTTGTTAGAATTTTTATGGAGCAACAAACCAGAACTGAATGTTAAGAAGGTAAAGAAAATGCATTCTGAGAGCATTTCACTTTGATGCCCTTTCTTATGAATGCTCAGGAGTTGACTTTTATGGAAACAAAGACATGTAAGGTACAACATGAAAAATATCCACCATTATGGAAAAATAGAACCTTCCATGGCATTCTAGTACGCTCTGTATTAATACATGTTTTCTGATTTACTATTAGGTCTCCCTCCTTTATATCTGTCCCCTAATTTATCCTGGGGGGATTTATGAGTAATGAAATAGCTTGTTGTAATCTTTAGACTTGCAACCATGAAAAGAACAGTATAGTATACTATTAATAAATAGTATAAAATATTATTATTTAATAGCGTGTAAGATGTGTAACTAATAAGCTAGAACAAGGGGGAAACAGAAACATTTTTTAATATAAAGGAAGGAAAAGAGGGAAAAAAAGGCACACAAGAATCGCAGACAGGACAAATAGAAAATAAGTAATAAAAGGGTAGATTTAAAACCAAACATATCCCTAATAATATTAAATGTAAATGGACTAAATATACCAATTAAAAGCTAAAACTGTCCAATTGAATTTTGAAAGATACAAAAACCCAATTATATGCTGCTTACAAGAGACATACTGAAATGAAAGGATGGAGAAAGCTTGAAAATAAAAGGATGGAAAAAGATAAAATAATAAAATCTGGTATAACTACATGAACATCAGACAAAATAGACTTTAAAGCAGGGCCACCCACAGAGATAAAGAGAAGACTGTAAAGTGATATGAGGGCCAACGAGAAAGGCAAGATAATTCTACATCTGTAGGACTCAATGACATAGATTCAAGATATATAATACAAAATTGACAGAACTAAAGGAGAGATAGATCAGTCTGCACACATAGTGGGAGATTTTAACACATGTCTTTCAATAACTGATGTAATGAGCACAAAAATAATTGCCAGAAAGGATAGTGAAGATTTGAGCAATGTAATTAACAAGCCTGATGTAATTCATATGTATGTAGACACTGTACCCATCAAGTTCAGAAAACACTCTTTTTTTTTTGAGTTGGAGTCTCACTCTGTCATCCAGGCTGGAGTGCAGTGGCATGCTCACGGCCACCGCAGCCTCGACCTGCTGGGCTCAGGTGATCCTTCCTCCTCAGCCTTCCAAGTAGCTGGAACTACAGGCGTGTGCCACCACGCCCAGCTAATTGTTTGATTTATTGCGGAACTGAGGTCTCGTCAAGCTGCCCACGCTGGTCTCCAACCCCTGGACTCAGACGATCCTCTTGCCTCAGCCTCTCAAAGTGCTGGCTTGAGCCACTGTGCCCAGTCAGATAATACTCTTTTCTAGAGACCATAAGTATATACCAAAATTGATCACCTACTAGTCATAAAGCAAGCCTCAACATATTTCAAAGGGCTGAAGTCATTAAGAATATACTCTCTGATCACAGTGGAATTAAGCTAGAAATAATAAAAGGATAACAGAAAATCCATGAAACATGAATATTCATGGCAAATATCCTAAATAATAAAAAAAGTTTCAAGTCAGTCTAAGTCAAGTTTTATCACTGAGCTGAGGTCAAGTTGAGTTAGATCCCAAATGTCTTATGAAAAACCACCTTTTTGAGAGGCTATTTATATTTGAGCCGGAGTCTTACTCTGTAGCCCATAGCTTGTGGCACAATCACAGCTCACCGCAGCAGCCTCGACCTCCTGGGCTCAAGTGAGCCTTCTACCTCAGCCTCCTGAGTAGCTGGGACTACAAACATGCACCATCACACCTGGCTAATTTTTTGATTTTGTGTAGAGACAAGGTCTTGCTATATTGCCCAGACTGGTTTCAATCTCCTAGGCTCAAGCAATCCTCCAGTCTCAGCTTCCCAGAGTGCTGGGATTACCCATGTAAGCCACCATGTCCAGTGGAGATAGTAAATATTTTCAGTTTTGTGGGTCACATATGGTCTCTGTTGCACATTCTTCTTGTTTTCGAGACCTCATCTCTACAATAAATCAAAAAAATCAGCCGGGTGTGGTAGCGCATGCCTGTAATTCCGGCTACTTGGAAGGTGAGGAGGAAGGATCACCGGAGCCCAGCAGGTCGAGGCTGCGGTGGCCGGAAGCGGCCACTGCACTCCAGTCTGGGTGACAGAGTAAGACTCCAACTCAAAAAAAAAAAAAAAAAAAATGAAGCCAGATGCAATGGCTCATGCCTGTAATCCCAGTACTTTGGGAAGCGGAGGTAAGAGGATTGTCTGATCCCAGGGTTTTGAGACCAGCCTGGGCAACCTGGTGAGACCTCGTCTCTATCAAAAAATTATCTGGTGTTGTGGCACATGCCTGTAATTCCGGCTACTTGGAAGGCTAACATGGAAGGACTGCCTGAGCCCAGCAGGTCGAGGCTGCAGTAGCCATGGGTATGCCACCTGCACTCCAGCTTGGGTGGCAGACTGAGACTCCAACTCAAAAAATATATATAAAAAGCCTTTTTAGCTCTCGGAGTCATATAAAACAGGCACCAGGCTATATTTCATCTACAGACAATAGTTTGACTCCTGTAGAACATTTTCAGATGTACAGGACCTCAAAAATGTGCTTTCTATTCTCCGTTCTTTAGGAAGCTACTGTAGGATGTACTCTCCTGAAATGCAGGAGCAGACCAAGAAGGAGAAAGAAAAGGGTCCAGCGAAGGGGAAAACCAAAACAGATGGAGATGGAGGGAGAGGGAACCCCCACGATGATGACAAAGCTGATCTCAGGACGACAGCACTGTACTGAACCAAGACTCCAGCACAGAAATCTCCAAGAAGATGAAATGAACAGAACCCCTAGATGGGCCTGGACACAGAAATGAGATTTAGATGCTAGAGGAGAATTTGGAGAAAATAAGCACATCAACAGCTAAGCAAATCAACAACAGTAAAAAATAGGATTCCACAGAAAAGAAAAAGTTATGAAAGAAAGAAAACAAAATCACAGTATACTATATGGCTCAGCTGTGAAGAGTATTTACATGGTTATAGTAATGTAAACCCTGATATTAATCTAACCAAAGTGATGAGCCAAAATTCTTAGAAACAGGAAGGACAGCAGGAAGTGTGAATGTGTGCTGTCATGGGAAGTGGCAGAGGGACAGGGAACAATATCTTGATCTTCCTCCTTGGGACACCATCAGATAATGCCTATGATGAAAATACCAAGCAACAGTGGTATAAACATGTTATTTAGAGACGGAGGGAGATAAGAAAGAAATAATTAAAAGATTGAAAATGATTTATTCTGGAAAGCAGGAAATAAAGTCTAGGGGTAAAGGAGGGTGAAATTGGCAGGAATTCACCATTTCTTCCTTGTCAAATTATTTTTTAATTTTTAATTAAATACTTAAAGCTTTTTTGTCTTGTCAAATTATTTGGCTTTTTAAAACTATATGCATATACTGTTAAAAATGAAAACTCAATTTTATTTTATTATTATTTTTGAATTGGAGTCTCACTCTGTCACCCAGGTTGGAGGGCAGTGCCACACTCCCGGCCCCCATAGCCTCGACCTGTTGGGCTCAGACAATCCTTCCACCTCAGCCTTCCAAGTAGCTGGAACTACAGGCACGCGCCACCATGCCCGGCTAATTTTTTAATTTATTATAGAGATGAGGTCTCACCAAGTTGCCTAGGCTGGTCTCAAACCTGCGGGCTCAGGCAATCCTCTCACCTCGGCTTCCCAAAGTGCTGGGATTATAGGCATGAGCCACCACACCCGGTCAAAAACTCAATTTTTTTTTTTTTTTTTTTGAGTTGAAGT
>NW_007247253.1:80577-86042 GCF_000164805.1 Carlito syrichta | reverse complement strand
TGCCCAGGCGGGTCTCGAACCCGCAGGCTCAGGCAATCCACTCACTTCAGCCTCCCAAAGGCACGGGATTACAGGCTGAGCCACTAAGCCCGGCTCAAAAACTCAATTTTTAAAAAATGCTACAGTCAGTACAGAATATGGCTTCCCCTTCATAGAGAACATTTGACAGTTTCTTACACAACGGCTTTCTCAGGATCCCTAGGGAATGTCTCCAGGTTGCCAGTGATATAGCAGAGAGAACACCACAAGGTCCCTTCCAAGTGTCCACCTTGCGCAGCCTTGTGGAAATATTCACCAGCTAAAGTCTGTAAAGAGAGATGAACACGCATCGAGTCCTCTTGGCTGGACCAAGTTTCACCAGAGACAAGACTGTGAGACACCTTAAGCCTGATGTGATCACTGGCTTAGAACTTCTGACAGCTTTAAGAAACCAGGGCAGGCAACAGTTCTGGGAAGATAGCCAATCACAGGGGCCGGCTTCTGGGTTATATGACCTCGCCTCAAGGTGTTCTGTTGATTAAGTTTACCCTATCTAAATAAGATGACATGTGACTACGAATTCCATTGCCATCTCATTTGATCCTCACATAACCCCTACAGGCTAGATGGAAACTGTATCAGAAGTCACACCAGCCGAAAACCAGGCACTTGCTTTGCTAACATTGCTTGATACCTTTCTTCAAACTCCCACTAAAACTGCATTTCCAGCAGGAAGGTGAGAATTAGAATATGACAATAAGAATTCACATGCGCAGACATGCTGGGAGGGTTACTAGACCTTTGCAATGCATAAACGTATACAGCCTTCTATGTCATCAAAGAGAGGCCAGGGAAAAAAAAAACAAGACAACCACTGGGACGAGTACATTCCACTGATTTCTACTGTTTTTCTGAGGCTGTTAAGTATCGTTTTTATTTATTTTTGTTTTTTAATGAGCTATTTTTATTTATTTATTTATTTATTTATTTAGAGTCGGAGTCTCACTCTATTGCCCAGAGTGGAGTGCAATGGCGCTCTCACGGCAACCACAGCCTTGACCAGCTGAGCTTTGCCTCAGTCTCCCAAGTAGCCGGAACTATAAGCATGTGCCACCATGTCCAGCTAATTGTTTGATTTATTATAGAGACGAGGTCTCGCCAAGTTGCCCGGGCTGGTCTCAAATTGCGCATGGGCTCAGGCAATCCACTCGCCTCGGCCTCCAAAAGTGCTGGGATTACAGGCTGAGCCACCGAGCCCGGCCAATGACTGTTTTTAAAAGCATTGGCTTTCTAGTTAGGCAGGCTTGGATTCAAATCCCAGCTCTGCTTCCTACTAGCTGGGTAGCCTTGGATGTGTCGGTAAATCTCTCCAAATCTCATTTTCTTCCACTGAAAAATGTGACTTCTGATAGTACCTTGAGTGGACGGTTGTAAGGATTGAATGAGATAGCTCGTTCTCGAGGGAAACCTTCACAGAGCACCACCTTCCAATTCTCCCCCAACCCCCAAACCTGCTGCTGCCATGACCTCGTCTCTCCCGATGAATACCATCTTCATTCTTCCATCCCAACAAATGCCAAACACCCCGGAGTCATCCCCTGCCCCATCTACCTCTCACACCCACATTTAATCCCTCAGCGAACCCTGTAGCCTCGACCTTCCAGATGCACGTAGAACCCAGCCCCATCTTGGCCCCTCCACTGATCCTGCCCTGGTCTGGCCCACTGCCCCCTCTCACTTGGATCCAGGCATGACCCCCTGCTCCGCCCTCCTCTCTCCTCAGGTAGTTTCCACCAGGACACAGGAGGAGCCCTTTGAAATCCAGTCGGCGCTGTCTGGTGGTTTCCCTCTCCCTTGAGCAGAAGCCAGTTCTCACAGGGACCTGGTCAGCCTCCTCCCTGGCCTCTTCCCCCACCCTCCTCTCCTCTCCTGCCTTCTGCTCTGGCTCCCATGATCTCCTTGCTGCTCCTTCAGCATGCCAAGCCTACTTTCTTCCTAGGGCTTTTGCCTTGGCTTGCTCCCTTCTTCTGGAATGTTCTTCTACCAGATATCTGCAAGACTCTAATCTATACAATGTTACTGTATCAGAGAGGACTCCTGGTCTTCCTTATAAAATAGCATCCCTGAATCTCCTTATCCTGTTTTATTTCTCCACGTAATACTTCTCTCCACCTGCCTTTATATTATATATGACATACGTGTTTGTTTATTGTCTCCACGTCCCCCCACTCGCTGCCAATGAAAGCTTCATAAGAGCAGGGACTATTTTGTCTGCTGCTGTATCCCCAGTACCCAGACGAGAGCCTGACATTGGGTAGGAGTTCAATAAATTTGGTATAATGTAATAGACCTCGGGTTATTCTTCCCATCATCATGATTATTATTTTTTTTGGAGTCAGCGTCTCACTCTGTTGCCCAGGCTGGAGTGTAGTGGTACAATCATGGGTCACTGCAGCCTTGACCTCCTTGGCTCAGGTGATCCTCCCATTTCAGCCTCCCAAGTAGCTGGAACTACAGGCATGCACCACCATGCCCAGCTAATTTTTGGGTATTTTACAGAGACAAGGTCTCACTATGTTGCCCACATTGGTCTTGACCTCCTGGGCTCAAGTGATCCTTCTGCTTCCGTCTCCCAAAGTGCTAGGATTATAGGCATGAGCCACCCTGCCCAGCTGTTTTCATTATTAGTAGATCTGGCTCCACACTAGGCAACCCTATCTGGACTCAGCCCTCTTTGCTTCTAGTGAGATCACTCTCTGCACCATCTCAAGCTCATTCCCACCCTCCCGCAGTGCGAGCCTCCCTCCTCCATGAAGCCTTCCTGACTGCTTTGGCCCTCAGTGCTGCACCTCTCCAGAACTGTTGGCTCATGTCATTCATCATACACGTGGCATTTGGCTAGATGCCATCTTTTGCTTTTCAGGATTTTGTCTTCTTACCTGGGCCCCTGAGCTCCCTGGGGAGAGGGACTGAGTCTGGGTTGTGTCTCTACCCATGACAGTATGTGGTCCCGGCTAGGCACCCAGTGCGTCGTCAATAAACGCTGCCTGACAGAGGACCTGGCCAGCTGCAGAGCTAGTCTCGGGTCCTACTCACTTGGTTCCTTCCAGGAGCTCCGGGGAAAATGCCGTCCAGATACAGGACTCCAAGATTGTACGACGCATCTGGGTTCC
The DNA here is from genome assembly GCF_000164805.1 of Carlito syrichta. Taxonomy (NCBI): domain Eukaryota; kingdom Metazoa; phylum Chordata; class Mammalia; order Primates; family Tarsiidae; genus Carlito; species Carlito syrichta. The sequence goes on along the minus strand of NW_007247253.1, from coordinate 82,890 downwards.
CCATTTCTTCTGCTTTTAACCAGTACTTGGCCGCTCTGACGTAATCCTTCTTGAATTTGTGGTAATACCATCCCAGGCCATTGACTGCCTGATGCAATCCCTGAATTTTCAAACAGGAAAGAATTAATTTTTAAAAACGAGATCGAAAGAATTGTTGTGGGAACATTCTGCCTGCATCTGAACAAAACCTTCTTTTCTTCTATTTCGGGGCAGATGGTGTTAACGAAAAGCTAAGTGCTAGAAAACACGAGCCGCCCCCAGAGTCTGCCCAGGTTGATTTCACCCGGCTGCTGCTGGGATGTCTGCCTTCCCGCTTAACAGCAAGGCTGGTCCCCAAACACCGCTCCACTCCTGTGGGCTTTCCAGCAACGCCTTTGTCTACAAAAGGCTTCTTGTCCTGCCGTATCAACAGTGCCCAGGAAATTCATGAGGCCTGACACCTGCCCTGGCCGGGACAGTGTCTAGGTGACTCGCCTGCCCTCTGTTGATTCCTCTGCTCTGAACACTGACAGCCATGCAAGATGCCACTTGCAAAGCACAGGTGCTCTGTGATTGTCTGGTGTCCCCAGTTCCAACAGGGGATTCAGAGTCTGGTAGGGGAAGAAGGGGAGGGCGTGGAGACAGGAGGTTTCAGAACTGCGTCTAAAGCTGGAACTGGTCCCAAGGCAGGGCCCATTCACGTGAGTCCAGCCTCCTTATTCTTGCTGAATTCATCCTATCTGATCCCGTCGTCCGCTTTGGCTAGGTGCTCCCACTTGCTTCTATACACCAGACTGCAGCCTGGGTGTTAAAAGCTCAGGAGCTTGGTGGGGGTATGAGCGGTCCTGCACTGAAGCCTCCTGTGCATACCTGGGCATACAGCACTCTCACTCCTCACAGCCTGCCAGACCCACCTGACCATGAACAAGCGGAGAAAAAGGGTTCTGAGAGGGTAAACAGTCCTTGACTCTGTAGACTTGTTAAATCAGTGTGTAAGTGGGGAACCCTCCCCTTTCACAGTGAGGAATGGGCCGGTCTCTCTCTCTCTCTCTCTCTCTCTCTCTTTCTCTCTTGAGCTGGGGTCTTGATGTGTTGCCCAGGCTGGAGTACAGTGGCATGATCATGGCTCACCACAGCCTCAACTTCCTGGGCTCTTGCCTTGGCCTCCCAAAGTGTTGGGATTACAGGCATGTGCCACCATGCCCGGCTGGAATGGCTGTCTCTTAATAACAGATGCCAAGATTGTAGCCTGCAGCCTTTTCAGTCTGCAATAACTCCTAAAAGGAGACACTTTCTAGTCTGTATGTTGTAATCTGAGGGCCAGGAAGACCTGGAGAAACTAGTAAAACTCACTAGAATCCAAGCTCCGTGAGGCCCAGAATCTTGGTTTTGTATCCCAAGCACAGAGTGGACACTCAGTTAATATTTGACGAAGGAACAAAAGCCACTCATTGCATGCTGATGCACAACAAGGTGAAGTTCAAATCCTAACCCTCAGGACCAAGCTTAGGGCTCACGTTCTCAGGGTCCCCAGATACCGGGCCTTAGCGAGCCCCGTGGGGAAGTGTCCGTGCCATGGGGCCAGTCACGGAAGCATGTGTCCATGGATGGTGAGCTTCCAATAAGTACCACAGAAGGTATCCTAATGAAGTGATGAGGCAGTCGTACTGTAAGGTGACAAGAACGTCATTGAGACAACGTGACAGAAGCCACACAGCCACCGGTGTCTGCAGCGCGCACCTCACAGGGATATACCTGTCATCACTCAAAACATTTCAGAACTCCTCAAGAACTGCATTGGGTCCCAGTCCAGGAGACTCACGAGAAACCTCATCTTATGGATTAATATTCACTCTTTGTTCTTGGACATTTACCCAGCTCAGTTAACAGATCTGCCTTTGTGTGACTTTTGGCTAGTTCCAAAAATCAAATTATACGCAGCCTGCACCACAGTGTCTGACTAAGAGGAGGCGCTTAATACATCTCTGCAGAGTGAAGGAATAAGAATCGCCTAATGCTTTCAAAGACGACTAGTCCAGGCCGGGTGCAGTGGCTCATGCCTGTAATCCCAGAACTTTGGGAGGCAGAGGTAGGAGGATTGCTTGAGCCTGGGAGTTTGAGACAAGCTTGAGCAACATAGTGAGACCTCGCCTCTACAAAAAAATCAAAAAATTAGCCAGGCATCAGGACACGTGCCTGTAGTCCCAGCTACTTGGGAGGTTGAGGCAGAAGGATTGCCTGAGCCCTGGAGGTCGAGGCTGCAGTGAGCTGTGATCCTGCCACTGCACTCTAGCCTGGGCAACAGAGTAAGACTCTGACTCCAAAAAAAAAAAA